>NC_057795.1:255977606-255986875 GCF_018294505.1 Triticum aestivum | reverse complement strand
GTCGGTGCGGGGTCGAGGCGGCGTCGGCGCGGCGTCCGGGCGGCGTCCGGGCGGCGAGGAGAGGGCGAGGGAGGGAGAGGGCGAGGGCGAGGGCGAGGGCTAGGGCAGCGGCGGTGGCGGCGGTGGATCGAGAGGGAGAGAACTGGTGAGGGGGATCGGGCGAAGGGGGATCGGGCGAAGGGGGGATTGGGCGAAGGGGGGCCACAATACTAATGGCGCACCTCACCGTGGTGCGCCATTAGCATGTCCATACTAATGGCGCACCTCACCGTGGTGCGCCATTAGTATTTTTTTTATTTCAACTCGAGCCAAAAGGTTATGTAGTACCAGAACCTATCTATGTCAAGCCCACTCTTCTAGCTCGACTGGTCAGCAGCCAGTTCTCACACCAGGAGGTCCTGGGTTCGACTCCCAGGCTCCACAAATTTTTTTTTAGCATTTAAAAAGCTGTTTGATACTTATTTATGTTTAAATATGTTCAAACTTGTTTAAATAATAACAGTAATATTTTTTTTATAAGACAGTAGCATTTAAAAAGCTGTTTGATACTAATTTTTTTTATAAGACGGTGCGCGGGGTGCGGGGGGTCGGCGGCGGCGGTTGAGTAGGGGAATCTAGGGTGTGGGGGGTCGGCGGCGGTGGCCGGTGGACTGGGGGGGTGCTCGGCAGCGACGGGGCCCGGATCTGGCGAGGTGGGATAGCGATCGAGATGGAGGGGGATCGAGATCGAGTGTCCATGAAATTTAAAAATATTCATGATAGTTCAAAAAGTACCCATGAAATACAATCGAGAAATGAAGGCTACGATTTAAATACAATCGATCTTAGCTAGCTATCTGTTCACAATCTTCTTGCCCTTCTTTTTCGCAAATGGAGGTCTTCTGTGGAACGGACGTCCTTTAGGTAGGGTGGTCCTGCTTCTTCTTGTGGTGTATGCTGCTACTTCATCATCGTCGTCATGTTTGATCCTCGGGTCACCGTACTTGTCGAAGTCTTGCTCATTGGCTACTCCATCCATTCTGATGATCTTCCTTTTGCCTCTCCTCACGACAACACGACTGGGCTTTGGCGGGTCGGTAATGAAGAAGCATTGGTCCACTTGGGAAGCCAGTACCCATGGCTCATTTTTCGCGGTGACGTTTGCGCCCGCGGTCTTGGATTTGGCTTCGGGTATAACCATGGTGGTGAAATACCGGTCTTCTTTTATGACGTTCTTGGCCCATCTGACACGGAACATCGGGACCTTCTCTCTAGCGTAGCTCAGCTCCCAGATCTCCTCGATCCTTCCGTAGTATATGTCCTTGTCGTTACCGGTGTAGGATTCCATCGTTACCCCGGAGTTCTGATAACCATCGCTCTTCATGTCCTTGGCCTCGGTGTAGAATGTGTAGCCGTTGATATCGTACGCCTCATAGGTCATCAGGTTGTGCTCGGCGCCCTGTGACAAGGCGAATATGAGTTGTTCTTCCGCGGAAGAATCCTCATGTAAAGGGTACGACAGAAGCTTATGCTTGAACCAACGCGTGAAACATGAGTTGTGCTCTTTGAGTGTATCTCCGTCCGTCCTCTGTTGGCCTCGGTCATTGTACGTCTTTTTAATAAAGGTTTTGTGCTCTACCACCCAAGGATCGACCACGTCTATGTGTTGTAGAGCGACTAGGTTTGCTCTTTCAAAGTCGGCGAGTCGACCCTCGAAGTCGACATGCATTTCGCGGCGACCCTCACGGTGACCCCATCCAGCGAGCCTGCCGAGGTGCCTGTTGACAGGTAGACCAACGGGGTTCTCGATGCCTAGATAATTCGTGTAGTAGGAGATGCACTCTTCGGTCAGAAAGCCCCTGGCTATGCTTCCTTCTGGACGTGACATGTTGCGAACGTATCCTTTGATGACACCATTCATCCTTTCGAACGGCATCATGCTGTGCAGGAACGTCGGCCCGAGTTGGATGATATCCTCCACTATATGGACCAGCAGATGCACCATAACGTCGATGAATGCGGGCGGGAAGTACATCTCAAGCTCGCATAGTATCACCACGATCTCTTCCTGTAGCCTTCTGAGTTGCCTCACGCCAATCGACTTCCGAGAGATGACGTCGAAGAAGTTGCATAGGCCAAATAGCGTTTCACGGACGTGCGCGTCCATGATCCCACGGATTGCAACTGGAAGTATCTGCGTCATCAGCACGTGACAGTCGTGAGACTTCATCCCGCTGAACTTATGCTTCGCTGGGTCTAGGTATCTGCTTATCTTCCCCGCGTAACCGTAAGGAAGTTTTACTCCTAGGAGGCAGGTGAAAAACTGCTCGATCTCCTCCTGACTTAGAGTGAAGCACGCGGGAGGGTAGTCATTTCCGGTCTTCTTGGCCTTTTTGCCTTTGCGACGACTTTCTGTGTCCTGCTTCGCCTCATCATCATCATCATCATCATCATCATCATCATCATCATCATCATCATATATAGCGTGAAGCTCCTGCCTGATGCCCATTGATTTCAAGTCTGCCCTTGCTTTCGGCCCATCTTTGGTCCTCTCTGGCATGTTGTTCAGGGTACCAAGCAGACTCTCGCACACGTTCCTCGTGATATGCATGACATCAAGGCTGTGAGGCACACGGTGGATCTTCCAGTACGGCAAGTCCCAGAAAACAGACCTCGTTTTCCATACCTTCAGCAGCGGCTCTGGTGCCTTTCGCTTCTTTCCCGGCTCTGGCGCCTTTTGCTTCTTTCCCGGCAGTGGGCAGTCTTTCCAATTTTTCAACAGCTTGTCTATTTCCTCGCCGCTCCTCGTACACGGGCGTTTTCAGGGTTCGGTTTCACCATTGAACAGATCCTTGCGTTTCCTCCACGGGTCATCGTCGCGAAGCCACCTTCGATGTCCCATGAACACGGTTTTCGAAGACCATCTCTATCTAGCTGGCGATACGTTGTGTCATCCATGCACCTTACGCATCCAGAAAATCCGTGGACTACCTGCCCCGCAAGATATCCGTAACCGAGATAGTCGTGCACCGTCGTGAGCAGTGCGGCTCTCATAGGGAAATATTCTTTCTCTGCGGTGTCCCACGTATTGGCTGGCGTTTTCCACAGCGTGTCAAGCTCCTCTTTCAGCAGCCCCAGATACAGATTGATGTCATTCCCTGGTTGTTTCGGCCCTTCAATTAGCATACTCATGTGAATGTACTTCCTCTTCATGCACAACCAGGGGGGAAGGTTGTACATCCACACAAACACAGGCCAGGTGCTATGTGTGCTTCTCTGGCTGCCAAACGGATTGACTCCATCGGTGCTCGCGCCCAGCACGATGTTCCTTGGATCGTTCCCAAATTCTGGGTATTCGAAGTTCAATGCTTGCCACTGGCTCGCATCCTTAGGGTGACTCAGCATCTTGTCTTTTTTATCTATCTCCGGATCATTTGCGTCATCTTCTCGCTTCTTCTCCTCCCTATCCGCGTGCCAACGCAGGAGCTTTGCTACCTTAGGATCCGCGAAATACCGCTGCAGATGAGGAGTGATCGGAAAGTACCACACCACTTTTCGAGGAGCTTTCTTCCTCTTCTTGTATCGAGTGACACCGCACACCGGACATATTGTAGACTCCACGTGCTCGTCCCTATAAATGATGCAATTGTTCATGAACACATGGTATTTCACGTGCGGTAAATCCAGAGGACACACGATTTTCTTTGCCTCCTCCAAACTGGTCGGGCACTTGTTCCCCTTGGGAAGACGTTCGTGCCAGAATGACATGTTCTCGTCGAAGCATGCGTCGGTCATTTTGTGTTTTACCTTCATCTCCAGAGCCATGAGCATTACTTTCAGGCGGGTATCCTCGGGCCTGCATCCTTCATACAACGGAGTAACCGCGTCTAACTCAAGTTGATCCATCTTGGCTTTCTCTCGGGCGGCAGCTCTTGCGTTATCCGTCTGCTTGAGAAGCAGCTCTTGAATATGAGGGTCCTGCACCCAGCCCATCGATGGTCCAACGTCGTCTGCTCCGCCGGCATCATCATCATGTCCTGCATCTTCTACATGATGACTGTGTACAGCATCACCGTCGTGATCATCTCCTGGGGATTCCTCGTCTTCTCGCCACCCCGAGCCGCGGTGGTTGTCTTGCTGCCCTTCCTCATTTCTTGCCCGGCCCCCATGAACGACTTCGTAGTCATCATCATCACCTTGCCACCGATAGCCATCCATGAAACCACGCAAGAGCAGGTGGTCCCGCACCTGCCCGGAATCCGGGTCCGCAGTAAGGCTATTCAGCTTGCATCTTCGACACGGACATCTTATCTCCGTCTCGTTCTTTTGAAGCATCTCGGCCTTCGCGGACCTCAAAAACCTATTCACGATGCCTTCGGTCATCGTGCGGACCATGGTCGCCTGCGGGGTAGAGCAAAACGATATTTTAGAACCAAGAAAAAATTTGGCATGACTTTCCCTAAAAATAGGACCAAAAAGAATGCTTAATGCCAAAATTCTCGCCGAAACGGAAATGAATCAACATTCCGGCAAAATATTGGCAACTATCGCATTTCAAATACCGGTACACCTCCAAACACAAACACATATGCAACACCACAAACATATGCAACACCACGAACATACATAGATCTAGCTAGGCCATAAAAAGTGCATGTGCACATTGTTTGTAGGGAGAACAACATAAATATAGCTTCCCCCCTTACTTACCTAGCAAAACAAGGTAACTTAACCACTTAATTTGAATGAATCTATGGTGGAAATGAGGTGAAAAAGAGGAGGCACCCGAGACAAGGAGGAGGCGGTGGAGAGAATGAAGTGGGGAGAAAGTGAGTGTGGGAGGAGAGGCTGTCCAAAATATCTTGTTGCTGCCCACTTACTAATGGCGCACCAGCAACAAATGCGCCATTAGTAATCCAGGTTACTAATGGCGCACCCCCTGGCGGTGCGCCATTAGAACTTCTGCAAAAAAAGGAATAAAAGCAATAATAAAAAAAATAACATTAGTGGCGCACCTCCTGGATGGTGCGCCATTACTAGTTACAACTAGTAATGGCGCACCACCAGGGGATGCGCCATTAGTATGTTTGGACAGGCGCACTAGTTCAAAAAAATAAAAATTTGGTACTAATGGCGCACCGTGGTCAGGGTGCGCCATTAGTAGTTTCAACACTAATGGCGCATCAGAGGGTGGTGCGCCATTAGTATATACTAATGGCGCACCACTTGTCTGGTGCGCCATTAGTGTCATTTCCATCTATAGCCCTTTTCCTACTAGTGTGTGGGAGGCCGGCTTCCAGCAGGCGGCCAGTTCCTCCCTCGAGGCCCGAGCACCACTAACCAGATAAGACGTCGTGTGGCTACAGTGATCTCCCACGAGGCGGCGGGACTATAGCCACACTCCATTGACCAAGCCTGCGTCATTAGCATCACGGCTATAATGATCAGCCACCAACCAGACCCGCCAGCGGCGGGGGCGGCCTGTCGGCTTCGTACCAGACTAGTCGGCGGGGCCCACCAGGCTGCGGGCCTCAGCTGCTGGCGGAGAAGCCGGCGACCAGAGACATTGACAGTCGGGTCCAGTACCCGGCCAGATTACCATTGTACCCCTGGGGGGTAGGCCTATATGAACCCCCTAGGGTACCCATGCAAAGGGTTCCCAACCTATTAGAACTAGCTTTCACCCTAGAGGAAGAAGAGAACTAGCCCTGCCTCCTTCTACCTCTAGCATACAGCTCGAGGAGCACCATTGTATTCACTAGTGCCTTAGTGATCATGCGGAGACCCCGCAGAGGGGGACTAGGGGTGTTATCTCCTAGGAGAGCCCCGAACCTGGGTAAAGTGCGCCGGCGTTCGTGTCTATGCCTCATCCCGCTTCCAGGCACCGGTGATATTCTACTTGCTCCCACCATGATAAGCCATCCTTTGGCATATGTCGCAACCAGCCCCCGACATTTAGGCAAGGGGGATCCATGTGAGCAGAAATGGAATCTTAAAGCGGAGATCCAATGCATATGTCACTCGGTGGAGAAGATGAATAGAAAGTTATGGAAAGAAGGAAATCAATGGACCATGGAGTTAATTGAGGAACTGGGTGGGAGAGTTAATTGGGGCCGATGAGTTAGAAGATGTGCATTCTGTACGCACCAGCATGTTGTGGTGATGGTGGGTGACCTGGTAACCGAAGGCTATGTGTGGGCGTGGGGCCTGGGAAATGATTGGGAGTGATTTTTTTCTTTTAGGGAAAATTACCTCAAGAGGTGGGCTGCATGAGATGTGACGTGGCTTCGTGTGATTGAATGCTGAGGTGTCTATGCTGCATGTTGAGATAAATCTAGTAGTGGGGGTGAAATTCTTAAGTATATAGGATGTACAACCCATTTCTCATTACTGATAGGCCATTTTCTGGGCAAGCCGAATGAAACTCTCCTCGTCTAGAAAGATTTGCAGCCCAGCAGGGCTGACAAAGCAAGTAGGCCTCGGTTGGATATTTCTTTTCAAAAAAGTAGAACTGGGCTAGCCATTTTTAGCAAGAAAAAACACAACTGGCCTCATGATGTGGTAAACATAAATAAAAACCTAGCTAGATGGGCCACAGCCCCCGCACAGCCCCGTTGTTACCCTGATCCGTTTCTAAAACAAGTATAAATAACAACTTCTTGTTCCTCAAAAAAAGTAAATAACAACTGCTTGACCTGCTGGGTCCCTGGTGTCAGCCGCTCGTTGTGTAGCTCTCTCGTTTATTGTCTACATTGACAATGGCGTGGGTCCTAGATATCCAACCATTAGGAGGAACCATTTTTTTGGGCTTAAAATAATGAGGCACTTGCTTGCGAACTGCCATGACCCAGGTGGGTGCCTACTATCATCCTCTCCACATACAGTCATCTCCTTGTTCCTCTCAGTTGTTGACGACGTTGACAACGCAAGAGGGCAGCACACCACGCACGGCGAGCAAACCAAGGCAGAGGACGATGGCGAGGCTTCGGACGGAATGAAAATGAGCCGTGGAAGATGCGCCAGTCCAATCACAGGCGGAGGGGAGTATGATGGTTGACTGTTTCCGGTGCGGGTGCGTGTTGGGGATGACATCGCTGGAGAATAGTAGGACGTGTGGGGGAATAGAGGGAGGGACTGGCCAACGTTTGAGGGTACAGTAGGGCGGCTGAAGTGCAGCCAGTCGTGGGAGGCGGGAGCAGGAGGAACCGACGGGGTGGTTTGGTTTGGGTGGCTGGAGGAAGAAGACAAAAGATAGAAGATATACGACGGATGTTGGCTGTTAATCCAATGGCTGGTAGGTAGAATCGTTTGTTGACTAGCTACTAAGTCGACACCACCTTGGATAGGATTTTTCCTCATGGGTCCCAAATGTCATAATCCAAATTTGTCACGGCCATGCAACCTTTCTTATGAAAATTTACAGCCCATTTGGTGTGCTAGTTCAAAATAGGTTTGTGGGTGTTGGTGGGGACTAATCACTTGGATTCTGTAATGCACGATGAGCTCAAGCAACCGGCGAGACTGATGTTATTTCCCTTGGTTGGGATTTGTTACAATATTTCTATCTTAAGTAAACAAATGAAAAGTCATTTGCCTTGTTTCAAACAAAATATGACAGTCACAGCTGAGTTGAAACCCATATTACAAACAGTACAAAAGAATGAGGGTTAATTGTTCATCAGGTTTAGACAAAACCCAGACTGAACATGCATGGCAATAACATCTAACCCAACCATGGTTTTTGGCAGTCACAAACAAATGGGTCGGTCTGATCCATAAAATCAATATCCGGTGCCAAAAAGTTTACTGCCATATGACGGAAAGTTGTTGTAAATAGAAGACGAGCACGTTCAGAAGCCCGTTTGTCGACCTGAAACTTGTTTTTTTGTTGTTCAACATATCCATCCGTGAGAAATTTCTTGTTGAAAAACTTAAGCCTCATGGACAATAGCAAACTTGCATTCAACAGGAAGAATGTGACGAAGTTTCTATTTGCCTGATTGGATGCATAACCTTCTATCGTTATTGTCCTCGGGCGAATGTCATGAGAAATGAGAAAATCCCGGTGCTTATTACGCTGCTGATTGGTTATATGTTTTTCTCCATGTGTTCCTGCCTACGTAGACATAAAGATAGAAAATAGTTAAAGTCTAAAAAAAGAGTATGTCGATAGAGCGACGGCTGAACGGTAATTCTAGTACAATATATATGGGCACGAAATAATCACCTTTATATACAAATTCTCCAAACATGGAAAGCATTGCAGCAAGCCAATAATTTTGTTCAAATCAATACTAAACATTTTGATATATAAGATCTTGACAGAGTCCAACACCATTGATAGGCTATCGATGGACGAACTCTTCATTGAGAATATAACATAATATTAGTATCCAAAGTGTAATCCAAGATGATATAAAACTTATGCACACAAATGAAAAATGCAGCTTGTGATTACAAAAGTGTAGATGATAATATACAGTACTTGAATAAGTGTGGAGCCAAACACCATGTTGTGATGTAGAAACGGATCACGGATTACACCCAAGGCCCCAAGATTAGGCGCAAAGACGACAGTTATTTGTGAATGTTTATAACATAATCAAGGAGTAACCTTTGAAGTGAAGGGGCATCTTTGATGATGAGTTGTTGTCCTTCAAAATAAGTTCCAATGCTTTTAAGTAGGCGACTTTATTTACACACAATTGATATGGATTCATATTCCCAAAACAATTACCAAGCGCTCTAGGGCAGGGCAACTAGAGTGGATGATGTTGTGCAGTGAGGCCTCCGATAGATCAAGCACCACAAGGGGAAGTCTTTTTAGTAGTGGGAGTCGAATCATTAGTACTAGATTGTCCGGTAGATGGCACCAGGCTATGGTGAGGGTGTGGAGAGAGGAGGAAAACCACAAGATGGACCACTGTGATGTGGGTACAAATACAAGGAGTTGGGATCGCGACATATATTTTTCGTAGTAATGGTAGAACTCAAGCTGCTGGAGTTTTTCAAATTTAGTGGATTTCAGCCAGGTGTCCACCGTGCAGGGTATGACCAACAGGTAGCGTGCCAGGATGCAGAGGCATTGAACGGGGCCCTGGTGGGAGGAGACGATGGCTCCGAGGAGATAAAAGTCAGGAAGGACAAATACCTGATGACAGTCGAGATTAAGAGGCGCGGTGCGCCAGAGAGTGCACCACCGAGATGCGAGACATTGTGTGCGGCGGCCATCCTTGGTGGGGAGAAGGGAGATGATCTCACCAAGGATGTCGTCCAGGAGATCACTGATG
>NC_057795.1:255973640-255976896 GCF_018294505.1 Triticum aestivum | reverse complement strand
AGGAGGAAGGAGGGTTTTTCTGGGATCGCCCCCTCTTCAAGAAGAAATATGGGCTTTTCCTCACAAAAAAACTAAAACAAATGGCCTTTAAGATGGTTAGGCTTTTGTATCGGCCCAGTCGGTTGCCCGTGTTTCGTACTGGAGGGCCTTAACACTAGAGGCAGCCCATTAGTGACACTCTCCAACTCTCCAGCTTATTGCCCATTCGAGAGAGAAAAAGAGACGCCTCCAGCTTAATTATGGCTCCTCATCGGTAACTTTTCAACTTGAAAAAATGTTATAACTCCTTTTCGGGCCGGCTTGGCATCCACCAAGTTTGAGGATGGTGTACTACATGCTGACACTCACTCTGGTCGTAGCACGACAAAATGAGGGGGTCAAAGAACATGCCCACAATATACGTACATTGTAAAGGTTGACATGCTAACATTCACACTAAACCAAGCTTCACAAGATACAGTATGCATACTAGCTAACATTCGCAAGCACTTAAGTTCAGCATGTTTACGCATCTAGATGATTCACAAGACTATAACCAACACAAAGTTGTGAGAAGGTGTAGAAATAAAGAAAAAAAATGATAGATGCTTCTCTGAGCAAAGGGCCTCCCTACACACGCATTAATTTCCTGGGCATGCTTCTTTCTGCTCAATGTTGTGTGCACTTTGAGCATGTTGGCAAATGCACAGCTAGGTTGATGGCTCATCTTGCAATTTACGCTGACACATTGCAACAAACAGAGGAGGTAATAGAGATCACTCAACATCAGACAATTTTGTGCAGTTCCACTGAAATCATCTTCATTGTCCTGAATGTGAAAAGATAGGAAAGCACAGTTCTTAAACGGTGTCGCAAAACAGTAGCAGATATCAATAGCTCGGCATGACAAAACACGAGCATTTGGACGAAAGGGATACTCACCTATGCGGGGAAGATTATGCATAACTTTATAGGTGGTTAGTTGATTTCCACCTTGAGATCTCCTATGATGGCATGGAGGAAATTCTATGCAATCAATGAGCGCAATTCCGTCCATGTGGCTGTAGAAAAAATTTCCGACTAACCCCAATATCTTTTTTGTGCAGTTCCACTAAAATAATGCAGCGCTGTTTGCACGACCCGTACTCGGTGGCCAGGCCATCAATGACTCGGTCTCTTTTATCTTGTGTTGACGGAGCGGCTGTAGTGCTTGTTTGCTCCTCCACACATGACAGACTCATTCCACACTCCAAAGAGCAAGTCAACATGCGAATAAGTTTATTTCATCTTGCGTTGGTTATTCTACCTAGTTAAGAATGTAGGAATACCTGGAGCACCGTGATGTCAGCTGACAGCAGGTTCCACTAAAATTGAGGTTTGTGCTTCCGTTAGCACAAATAGACACCCTATGGAGGTAGACAACCCTGTTTGCACAAATATGTAACATGGTTATTTAAATTGTGTCATTTTTTTTGCAGCGGCATATGATTAACAACAACATCTCATATGTTATCAGTGGCATTATAGTGACAGTATGAAAAAGTGCCATTAACTAAGAAGTGCCATCACATCAAATCAACACTACCACTAGATTAACGGGGGCTTACATTAACATGCATAACAATTGCATTATGACTATGTGATGACAGATTGGGTGTAGCACTTGATCAGTACGTACGTGCACGGTTAACAGGAACGATCGTTCTAACAAAGGGTGATACGGAACGAAGAAACACATCATTGTGTCAACCATTGTGGAATTAAACTGTACAGTTCAACGGAGATGCAGCTATGTTACCGATGTCAAAGTTTAGTGTAACGGCCCAAAACACTCTTTATGAGAAATAAAGAAAGACAAAAGCATTACGGTGATGGCCTTGATTCATTTTATCAATGGCAATAGATTGATAACAGCATTACTTTACAGCGACATCACATTAACAGTGGCATTGTTTCATTTTACCTGTGATGTTATATTAACAGCAACAGTAAGGGCATAGGGACAGGGCAGGCAGAAGCATGTTTTACATCCATCGAGGCATAAAGTGGTGAGGCAGAGGTGTTGCCAAGTGCGGAAAACATGAAAAGCATATCTAGATTTGTGCATTTTTTATTCTCGTCAGTGACCTTTCCTATGTGACCACAAGAAATCTAGACATACTCATTCTAGGTTGCATTGTCGACCCAACAGACCCCACTTTCTGTCCTTTTCGACCAAGAGACCGGTCAGGCCAGCATGCTTATTTCCCTTTCCAACCAAGAGATCGGTTTGTTAGCCAGTATATGCAGTACCTTTTTTCCTCTAACAGTAAAAAATTTAGGTGGTGTTCGAGTGTTCGACAAGCCAAAGGCTCTAGCTACACGGAGAGCTTTCTAATAGTAGAAGAATATCCACATGAAGGATGCAGCGACATGGGGAGCAACCCTAACTTGATGAAAAAAGGGATGCAACGACGTGGGGAGTTGGGCCATTAGAACAAGGCCGGTTCTAAAAAAAATTATACCTCCAGTCGGCGGGATGTGGTGAGGAAGGCGGCGGGATCTGCCAACTCGACGGAGGGGAGCAAGGGTGAGGACGACCTCCCACACCGGCGCCAGGTCAGAGAAGACGACGCGTTTGGGCTTCCTCCCTCGCCACCGGCGACCACCAGCGGAAGATATCCGGCCGGATATGTGTCAACCAGAGAGAAGAGAGAGAGAGAGAGAGAGAGAGAGAGAGAGAGAGAAAGAGAGTGAACACCACAGTCTTGTTTAGATCTGGAGAAGGTGAGAGAATGAGAAGAAGAGAACAACCCTAGCAAGCAAGTCCTGAAGTGGACTAGTGGAGTAGTAATTGGTTTTCCCTCCACAACGATCATTTTAAATTAAATACGTGTGTAGCCATATTTTTTCATTTAACGTACCAGTAAAAAGAAACTTGATCAATAACTGTGCTACCGTGTTGATGTCGCACTTGGTATGGTTGACATTTGGTCCCAGACCCGACATCAAGTGGACGACTAGATGTCTCAAATTGTCACGTTACCTGCCTTTTTGTGTGCAAATCTGCTCCACCATGAGTGTACCCGGGCGTGTGCGTGAGGGGAGAGTGAAGTCCGATTTATATAAACCTTTAGGTTGTAGAGCTAGTCGGAAACAAACCCTCGCCTTTAAATCCATGAAGTTTGTACCCTATCCTCTGTAATCCCGGTCATTTTTAACATTAAGGGCATGTGCGGTTCAACGTGTTTTAACGGGGAATAATAGGGATTCTGGGCGACTAAATCATGTACAAGCC
>NC_057795.1:255942926-255973404 GCF_018294505.1 Triticum aestivum | reverse complement strand
CAAGATTAACCACAGTGGGAGTTACTTAATTTCATATGGTATCATAATATGATACTCAACCCTCTCTTTCTTCATTTAATTATATGCCACCTCATCAAATTTGCCTAGTTGGCATGCATGATACTACATATGATACTCCCATTACAACCAGCCTGGTAGATTTAATATACCTAATCTAAATGGTCGCTGCCTGATCTCTTTGTCCTCATCCAGCATCCGGCTGAAGAAGAATCGTGCAAGACACCGGCTGTTTTAGCCGGCGTCGCCCCGGCGGTGGCCTTCATGGGATACAATCGGCAGTGGCCTCCCGTATTCTACTTTTCCTCTACGATGGCGGTGGGCGGGGACGTGCTGGCCGTCACCTCGTCGACATTCGCGGCGGCTTCTTTCTCTGCCTGCATGGCGTGGCTACGCGTGCGTCGACGGCAGATGATGCAATTGCATGCACTGCAGGCGTTGTACGACGCGGCGTCGTCGAGGGCAGCAATGATGCCCGTGCCACTGCGCTCCCTGACAAGCCGGCATGGAGCAAGTCGAGACTCTTCCTCGAGTTGTATTGGAGTGGCTAGCTGCGGAGCCACATGTTGGCTTAGTGCAACAACTGCTTCCCACGGGCTAGGCAAGGTATGTGGACCAACAAGATGCCTCGCTCCTAACTGCCAGGCTCGGCTGGCCACCCAGACGACTTTTATGCTAGAGAACTTCTCTTCCTACTCGTTGGATGCCGCTGAAAGAGTGGAGAAAATGGTGAAAGGAGGAGCTTGGCCGGCGTCCTGCTCCTGAACAGACGTGTGTGGCCGGAGTGGGTTTCTCGCATTCCACGCGGGTTTAAATGTAGGTTTTTGAATGTGGCGAGGAGGCGGGTACAGTTGGGAGTGTAGTGTGCAACACCCTCGGCTGGCGCGCCGCTTCAAATGAAGGACGCAGTGAGGTCGTGTCCGCCCTAACCCCCTTGAGACCGTGGACCTTGACGGTGTACGTCACCTTGTGTCCAGATCTGAGAGGCCACACGTATGGTGTACTAGATGAATCACTCCAAGGTCGAACACCGTGATGCTAGGTGCGAGCCAGGAACACTGTTGGAGACACCCCCCTCATAATTTTCCTACATTGGTCGTTTGATTCATAGGATTGAATGCTATCGGATTTTTTCCTATGAAATCATGTGTTAATTGGCAATCATTTTTTTCCTGTGTCAAACACACTGGGTTTTTAGGGGAAAACTATGTTAATGTTATGGGATTCAAGTGGACATGCCACTCCAATCCTTTATTTTTCCTGTTCCTGCGTTTTAAGTTCCTACGAAGAGAGTACTTGCTCTAAATGATGTGCCGCTACAAGAGACGCCTATATTAATTAACCATGCTCTAAAAAGGTGGACCAACTTTGGCTATAATATACAGTAGTACTAGGTTAGTAGGAGATCTTGCGCTTGGCTCTTCGCCTCTTCCGGAAGTCGAACAATAATGATGGTACTACAGTAGTACTTCTGGCAATCTGACACCAAATGAACTGTTGCACGTCCACCACTTGTAAGCAAAAGTTTCTCCTCGTGCTGCGAGCCACCATGCATGCGTTGGTGAGGGAGAAGGCGTAGTAAGCAAGCTTCTCGTCGTTCTGCGAGTTGTCGGGACACATCAAAGTTATTTAGTACTCTCTCCAAAAAGAGCCGACCATGTCCATGGCTACCATCCCGTGCTCCGTCATTGAGTATGTGCACTATTCATGTGCCATCGAGGAGAAAAAATGTTGCATAGTAGGTGCCATCGAAATGCAAGACTCAGTTACACACTGCTCATCTGATTATCTCCATTTTCTTGCATGACACATGCACCTTGATGCTAGATGTCCCGCGTTTTGGCAAAAGGATGAACAAAGCTCACGTAAAGAAAAGAGTGGAAGAACATAGATTCTAGAGAAACTACGCGGTGGAGCGTCCACACTCATAGTATTTTATATTATTCAGCGATATAAAATCAACCAAATCTCCCCACATTCCTATACCATTCTATAGTGTGAGAATAACTTTGAATGTTACCTCTGTGGGACACCTAGTTATAGTATATCCAGCAGTCCGTATCACTTCTTGCTCCTTGTCCTTATAACTTGCTGACTATACCTTAAGCAAAGGCCTCATGCATTAATTTCCTGGGCATGCTTCTTTCTACTCAATGTTGCGTGCAGTTTGAGCATGTTGGCAACCTCACTGCTAGCTTGCTGGTTCATCTTGCAATTAACGCTAACACATTGCAGTACTCCCGCAAGGCCCAGAGGTTAATTTAAGAACAAGTACCTCGAGGTTAATTTGACATACATGCCTTATAGGTTGACAAAAGTCATATCACTTTTTTGGAAAGATGTTGTGAAGTAACACGATAGACCTTCTTTGAAGCCAATTAACATATGTTGAAAAAACAAAAATTATCAAAAAGTAACATGATAGACCTTCGGTTAACATGTGTTCAAAAAACAAGTACTCTTGCAAGACCCAGAGGTTAATTTGAGAACAAGTACCTCGAGGTTAATTTGACAGACATTCCTTATAGGCTGACAAAAGTCATATCACTTTTTTTGGAAAGATGTCGTGAAGTAACACGATAGACCTTCTTTCAAGCCAATTAACATGTGCTAAGAAAACAAAAATTATCAAAAAATAACGCGATAGACCTTCGATTAACATGTGTTCAAAAAACAAAAAAATGACAAAAATTACAAAACAAAGACCTCAAGGTTAAACTAATAGGACAGAGCACTATATACATTTAAGACAATTAAGCGTTTATAGCAACCCATCCCATTAGTTTAATATCATGTCCACTTCCCGTTCGGTCACCCATCTAATGATTACTCCAGCCTCAGCACAGTTAACTTGGGAGTTCTATTGGATGAGTAATCGGTAGGGAAGCTGGTCCTTACCGATATAGGAAGCCTCTTCGCATAGTGGGTAGTAACATAAGTGTGGTAACATGCAAATCTTCATTTATTAGGTTATAGACTCATATTGCATTGGGACATGTGATGTTACAGTAACTAGCTAAGATACTCAAACTACCTCTCTCCTCATTAACTCATTGTCACATAAGCAAATTTTCTGAGTTGGACTCGATGTTACTGCTGAAGTTACTCCCATCGTGGCTAATCTTATAGTATAACAGAAAGAGTACTTCTCTTTGAGCAAAGGGCCTCCCTAAGCACGCATTAATTTCCTAGGCATGCTTATTTCTACTCAATGTTGCGTGCACTTTGAGCATGTTGGCAACTCCATTGTTAGCTTGGTGGCTCATCTTGCAATTGATGCCGACACATTGCGGCACTCCGGCAAGGCCCAGAGGTTAATTTGAGAACAAGTACCTCGAGGTTAATTTGACATAGATGACTTATAAGTTGACAGAGGTCATATCACCTTTTTTGGAAACATCTCGTAAAGTAACGCGATATACCTTCTTTCTAGTCAAGTAGAATGTGTTCAAAAAATATAAAATATTAAAAATTAACACGATAGACCTTCAATTAACATGTGTTCAAAAGACAAAAAATGTCAAAAATTACAAAACATGCCTCTTCGTATCCTTTATGGCGTACCCGGATAACTGCCTGTTGCCACCCAATGGCCAATGGCACTTCCCCCGCAAATGTAGAAGCTTCACTCCCTCCTATAGCTAGTTCGCACGTTTTCCCTTGTTGTTTGACGCCTGCCCACCTATAGAACCGCCTCGCACCAACCAAATCATATACAAACACCTAGGGAGGCGGTTGAACCAAACAAGTCTAACTTGTTTGTAGTGGGTACATTGACGTGGCATCGAAATGGTGTGATAGCTGACTCTGGCAAAATAATTTACTACCACGTTGGCATACATGAGCATGGGGCCCACTTGTTAGCGTGCTGGACGGAGGAAGGAACGCAAGACAAAATGGAGCGTGGAAGGGTGCGAATCGATTGGCTCACGTGTGATGACCACTGGAGCAATCCACTCAGATTGTACTACGTTAAAACATTCGTGCAAAAATGGCTGGTCATACTGTGAGTAGGTGACCGTGCGTTTGGATCATCCCCTCTTCCAAAAGTTGAACAATGATGATGGTACTACATTATCGATAATTCTGGCAATCTGACACCGAATGAACTGCTACACGTCCACCACCTATATTAAGCGCACTATCGTGGAGCAAAAGCTTCTCCTCGTCCTACGAGCCACCGCGCGCGCGTGAGCAATGGAGAGGTCTTACTAGTAGTAAGCAAAGCTTCTCCTCGTTTGCGAGTTGATGGGACACATCAAAAGTAGTGTATTAGTCTCCAAAAAGGGCTGACCATGTCCATGGTTGCCACCCCATGCTCCGTGCGTGCACGATTCATGTTCCATTGAGAAAATAACATAGCATACATGCCATCGAATAGAATACCTTAATTTATAAAAAACGCGCCACCGCGTCATGATCGAACTTTGATTCGTCCACGCGTGCTTCCCATGAAAAACTAATACACTCATCAAATTATTAGGTCAGCTGCCTCTTCGTACAGAAATGAGCTCACCATGTACCTGCGCATGAGTATTAGGGAAAGAGGAAAGAGTACCTGCTTTGGTGCCTTCACATCTTCTCTTCGTGCTGGTATTCGTTTTTTTCGGGTGATTCGTGCACGTACTACACCTATGTTCATGACCATTGGTGAGTCTCTCCTACTATACTTAACTCCATTTTCTTGCATGACACGTGGACCTGGATGCTCGATGTCCCACGTGTCGGAAAAACTTAGAAGAACGCTTTCTAACGACTGAGAAGGAGGAAGAAACTTCGTGGTGGAGCGTCTGGAATCTTTAATATTTTTATCCAGCAGTATAAAATCTACCCAATATACTCCACAGTAGACCGAAAGAGTCCGAAACACGGCAACCTAGTGTAGTTACATCATACATGGCCAACCCACGCTATCACCATATTTCTTGGCCTCCGTGCAACACCTAGCTCTAGTAATCCACCAGCCCGTATCGCTTCTCGCTCCTCATCTCTCTCAAAGTGCGGCGGGTTGGCGATTTTGCCGTCTATTGAGGTCGGTTAACTCATCACTCGCTCCGACATGTTAGCGACATGCCAAGAGCATTCTAAAAAATTTACTGGACTCTATTGTTATGCCAAGAAGAGGAAGCGCTTTGACCAACGGACTAAACGAGATAGGCGTATCGTGCCGTGAGTGGGTCCAGTTTCTCGTTTTGAACTTGTTTGATGTAGTAATATAGTAACACTTGGTTTTGCACCTTCATAGAATGATGAAAATCCCTGCTAAAAAGGCGCTTTGCTTTCTGCTAAGCGCATCAACCGTTCTTGTTTTGTGCATTAAATTGTTAAGTGCCATAACTAATATATAATTAACCAATGCATGTAAAACATTATTGTTTAGTACTATAGTACTCCACACACATACATGCATTGTGATTAGTACTACTCCGTCCATTCATACGTACATATAGGGCCTAATGAATTCTTCGAGGTTGCCTTTTACTATGGATAAGATTTTATATAATTTGAAAATTATATCATTCGAAGATTCTTTCACGTACGAATTTGACGGTATGCTTTGAACAACTTGCATGTCCCATACTTTAGGGCAATTTGAGCCCCAACTAGCTCAAACTAACTCTAACCCATGCATCCAAACAAGGCCAAAGTTAGTCTCAAAAAACACATTAAGACAGACGGAGTACATGATACTAGCAAACGCTCACCATTAGTAGTAGTTCATTGGTTGGTTTCGATTTTTGATTTAGTTGTTGTGCTGCTACCGTCCAATATTTGCATGTGGTTGTTTCTAGAATAAAATAAAAGGAGGGTGTATAAGTCACCTTACGAAAACCAAATAATCCCAAAACACTTAGGCGCAGTGCACTAACTCCCACCCCATTTCTTGTTTCTTGACAAATCAACCAATAAGAGATGTGGGGCGTGCATATTTTCAATGACTCGAGACTATCAAACACCACATGTAGTGGTTAGTTCACTGCACGCAGTGCCTGTCGACGTTCTGGGAACGGGGGTCCCTAGACTTGCCTGCCTCCGGCCTGCGGCGTGGCTCAAGTGGTGGCCCAGTACGACCCATCTTCACCAACACGAATTCAAGACCCTCGCGAGGGGCCAAGCCTCGCAGGGCGGACGATGCAAGGCTTCCTCAGGATCAGCCTCGCTAGGCATGCTCGCGAGGAGGCGGAGAGATCAAGGCAAGGGTACCGCGCGAGGTGCTCGTGACACAAGCCATAACGATCGAGACCAGGCGGGTGCCAGGCGGGCGCCGGCCTGCACAGAGTCCTTGTTTCCTCTTTGGTGCAAAGGGGGCAAGCACAGGCGTGGAGTACCGAGGCATCAGGCAAAGGTTGCCATATCGGTGCAACGAGACCAAGACCAGCAGAGCGGCAGGATGGATGTCACCATGGAGCCCAAGACAGCGTCATCGCCAGTAACTTTGGCAGTCGAAGACCAACTTTAGTCAGGATAACTTGTACTAGATGTTCCCCTTCAAAATGGCCGTTGTTGGCTCCCTTCCTGCTCAGTATTTGGGAAGAGGACCAGGGCCTCTATATAAAGAGATAGCCACCACAGTAGGGAGGCATCGAGTTCTCACCTAGCCAACGAGGACCGAATCCCTTCCTATGAGAACACCACACTAGCTCAAGAACACCTCTCGCGAGGTTGTTCTTCCCCTTTGTACTATTCATCATCAGCCCCTGAGGCAATCCACCACACCATACACTGGAGTAAGGTATTACACCACAACGGTGGCCCGAACCAGTATAAATCTTGTGTCCCTTGTGTTGTTCATCGTTTAGCTTAGATTCTCACGAGGCGACTGGACGTGGATCGGTCGGGGGAAGATCTTCGCACGCACCCTAGAGTTCGAACCTCAAGGGTCTACCGGAACCCAACATTCAACATTTGGCACGCCAGGTAGGGGTGCACCGGAATCTTTCTTCCGCTGTTCCGCGTTCGATCGTCCGTCCTGACCATGGTTGATGCTCTCCTGGCTCGCGCCGAGTGTCGGGCTGCTCTCGCCGCCCATGTCGCCCAGACGGCCGCCGTCGGCGGGCCTCCCCATTGTTCCCTGTCGCCTGCCGCCCACGCCACCACCGGTCGGGCGGGGAACAAGCAACAGGCCTCATCGCTGCATCCCTCGGTGCGGCGGGAAGGCCGCACCGCCACCCCATCGCTGACTCCAGCCGGTTCGTCATCCCACGCCCGTCGCGCCCCCACAGAAGCGCACGCCGCGTTGCTCCTGGTGCGTGAGCTCCTGCACTACCGTCCCATCAACGACCTCTACGAGGAGTGGCTCGCTCGCATCACCGAGCTTGTCAGTGCCGCAGGGGGCTCCCCAGCACCGTCCCTCCCGCTGCCTCGCCCTCCGTCTTGCGCGGGTGATGCAGCTCAGGAGATGCCTCCGCCACCTCCTCCCCAAGAAGGCGCCCTGGCTCCAAGGCGCGCGACCCCTGGACGAGATCCACCGCGTCCAGCGCCCACGTGATAAGTAAGGAGCTGCCATGAAATCCCTCGTCCCCAACAAGGTGCTCGCGTGCTTCCTGCACCGGCACGCCATGACAGCGTCCCTGCGCCAGGATGTCAAGACCCCGCGCTGCTCCAGGCAGCAGCGCGCGGGAATCCCCAGGAGCAAGCCCCGCGTCAGCAGAGAGCTCCGGTGGCCACCGCAGGCTGCCGCGCCTTCACCACTGAGCTGCACAGTGTCGCCTGGCCGGGCAAGTTCAAGCCGGACCTTCCTCCTCGCTACGACGGCACTGTCGACCCCGCGGAGTTCCTGCAGCTCTACGAGCTGGGCATCAAAGCCGCCAACGGGGACGAAAAGGTCATGGCAAACTGGTTTCCCATGGCACTCAAGGACGATGCCCGCACCTGGCTCCTGAACCTGCCTCCTGGCACGATCTCCTCCTGGGATGAGATGCGCACCCGCTTCATCGCCAACTTTCAGGGCACTCACGACCGTCCGCCGGCCGTGGGTGACCTGCGCCGCATCAAGCAGCAACCCGGAGAGACTTTGCAGAAGTACATCCAGTGTTTCAACAGCGCTCGCCTCAAGATTCCCAAGGTGACCAAGGAGGCCATCATCTTGGCGTTCTCTAACGGCGTCCGCGACGTCAAGATGAAGAAGGAACTGGCTATCCATGAAGATCTATGCACGTCCTTGGAGCTGTTCAACCTGGCGACCAAGTGTGCAAGGGCTGCGGAGCATCTCCTCTCCCTCCTCGAGCTCCCAATTGCAGATCTAGAAGAGAAGAAAGCCAAGGCCAAATATGTGAAGCTCAAGGGAGTAGCTGTGCTTCCAGCAGAGCCGGATACGAAGCGCGGTAGGGACCAGCCAGAGTCGTCCAAGGGCAGCCGATACTGCGTGTACCACGATATCCACACCAACAACACCAACGAATGCCAAGAGCTCAGGGCCATGCGAGAAGGCCGTGTCGGTCGACGCCCCGAACGCAACGATTGGGGCTACGACCGAGGCGGAGGAAGAGGTGGAGGATGATGGGACGACCGTGGCCCTCGCCAAGGGTGGCGTGACCGGCCTCACGAGGACCGCTGGCAGGACCAGCCTCGCGAGGGGGCTTGGAGAGATCAGCCTCGTGAGGATCACCCACAAGGTAACGCAGGCCTTCCTCCTCTGCCACCACCGCCAAGAAGGAATGACGACCATCACTAGGACGAGGGGGCTGGGGGCTTCCAGGGGCCGCGTGCTATCTCTAGCATCTTGGGCGGTGCCTAGGCCCCAGCCTCTTAGCGCATCTTCAAGCAGTTTGCTCGCGAAGTGAATGCAGTCCTCCCTAAGCTTGAGGCCACGCGCCCTCTCAAGTGGTCCGCGTGCGCCATCACGTTCAGCTCAGCGGATCAGCTCAAGTGCGCGGCAACGGCCGGTGTCCTCCCAATTCTCTATTCCCCAGTCATCAGCAATGTGCAAGTCACCAGGACCCTCATCGACGGCGGAGCTGGACTCAATGTCCTGTACGTTGAGACGTTCAATAATGATAGAGGCAAAGGTGTCCCGTCTTTCGATGAGATGATGGATATCGCTTTGGTGGAAGTTGACTTTGACACACCGATGCAACCGCAAATTCAACAAAGCAAAAATACTGCAAAGACTATGCAAAGTCTCAGACTGGATCGGATAGCATGAACTAACCTTAAAAAAAAATTTGGCTTTTTCGTGGACTATAGGTATGAAGAACAGACTCGATCTAAACTACGAAAAACTGTAAAATTTCACCGAGAAACCTGGAAATCTGATACCACTTGATAAAGGCAAAGGTGTCCCATCTTTCAATGAGATGATGGATATCGCTTTGGTGGAAGTCGACTTTGACGATCCGACTATGAACGTGCGAGGACGTCGCGCCTTAGCAATCGCTAAACCAACTCCGAGAGGTTATTGACCACGCTGGAGCACGATCAACCTGACCACGAAGGTTTATTTCCTGCAGGCAAACGAAGAACAAGCAAGAAACTAAGATTGCAATCTGGATATTGTGAATATAAGAGGAAAGCTTTATTGATCAAGGTGGGGTTCTGTGACGCCTTTGTCTGGTCATTGAACACAAACAAAGTACGCGAAGTTGCAGCTATGGCAAACTTTTAATCTAAACAAAACCCAAAGTCTAAACGGTGCCCTAAGGGCTGTATATATGGAGGAAGAGGGGGGAATTTTGTAGCCCTTGGTGGAGGGGTCCGAAATCAACCCTATCTCTTGTTTCCCCACACATACGAACTCTAAAAATAGCCTATACTTATGTATTTCGAAATTACATGGGCCTGGCCCAATAATAAGGTGACACAGCACCTGGAATAGCCTCAAGACGAAATTTATGAAGTGGCATCTTGTATATTTCGTCCAAGGCTTCATGCACCCATTATGGTGGCTTGAAAGTCCTGAAATCGTCACTTGTAATTCCGTTCTTGTTCCCCTTGCGCATGCCATCATCTCCATGCTTGTTCGTGCTCCAATGTTCATCCTTCTCCAAGCTAGGACCTTCATTTGTAAGCAAAACAAATGTATCCAATTTAGGCAGCATCATATTCTCATGAACATTAGAATCATTACCAAGAAACGAAAGTACCTCATAATTTAATTGGTGTGCGCGCGCTCTAGTAATTGGTCCAATATAAGTAGCAGTAGGGGTTGTGGGTGTAACAATGGTATTGATGTCCTGATCAAACAATCTCCAAGTGCCATACGATCAGCTTCAACCGACCAAGCCTTTCTCAGGAGTCACTGATGGTTCCACTATCCCGATAGGGCAGATCCGCCTCCCTGTCACCTTTGGGCAGCGCAAGAACTACCGTACCGAGCTCATTGACTTTGATGTTTCCCACATTCGCCTGCTATACAATGCCATCCTCGAATATCTAGCCCTGGCCAAATTCATGGCAGTAACTCACCATGGCTACAACGTCCTCAAGATGCCAGGAAGTGGCGGAGTCATCACGGTCCCCTGTGAAGAGAAGGATGCGGTATGCTCTCTTGAGCGCGCTTTCCAAGCCTCATCGATCGAGGACCCAGACAGCAAGAGCGAAAACCTCCCTGAAGCAGCTCCCAAGAAGAAGAATACATCACCCAGCTCAAGGCCTCAGGAGGCAGGCACCTCCGGTGGCACCGCTCCAGGATCTGCGTCCATCCAAGGGGCTCCACCCTTTGTCGCATAGGAAGGCGCGCTCGACGCCTTCCTCGGGCAAGGCTCGGGGGCTCTCTCCTAGAGGTCCACTGACTTTGCCAAGATCACGAGGGAGGCGCTTGGGCACCACTTGGAGGCGTGCTTCTTGGCGCGTTTCCCTCAGGAAAGCATAAGGCAATGAGGGCCCAACCCTCAGGAGTTCATCACCAAGGTTACTCATGAGCTGCAGGAATCGAGAGCCATGCACGGCAACCACCACCTGCCCGGTGTAGCTCCCCATCCAGGCGAGGATGGTGGACTGCGCGTCTGCATCGAGTACCCAGGGCTCAATCGAGTCGCGTCTTAGGAGCGCTTCTGGCCTTTGTGCGCGGGGCGTTGTGAGGGTGTAACGCCCCGGATCCGATGCGCTAGGTGTCTTCCAGTTATTCACCGTCATTGCCATGTCATTTGCTTGCGTGTTGCATTTTGCCATGTCATCATCTGCATTTCATCTGCATGGTTTTCAAAACTTGCATCCGTTCGGGTTCCCCCAGTTCTCTCCGTTGTCCGTTCTGAGCCCAACCACACTCGCACGCGCCCGCGGCACCTCCGAAATATTATTTGATAAGTGGCATAACAATGTTCTCGGAATGGGATGAAAGTTGGCGTGCGGTCATATTATAGTGTAGGTAGACCGCCTATCAAGTTTCGTCACATTCGGAGCTCGTTTGATAGCCCAACCGTTAAACATATAGCAGTACCGCTGCCGGTACCTTCGTCGGACGTTTCGGTCTCCGAAACTGCCACCGGGCTGCACTACTCTTCTCTCCTCTTAGCCTAAATCCTCTCTTCACAGCCCATCTACCCCCTCAGCTAAACCCCCTCTGATCCGGAGCCGTCTGATGGTGATCTAAGGCCCCGAAACGCTCCTAAAACCCCCTAACCCTAGCAAATATGCTATATATGGACACCCCCATGCCATTTTGGGCATCCCCTACATCTTCCCCTACCTCCCAGCCATCTCCACCTCAAAATTAGCACCGTCGCCCTAGATTTCTGTGCCAACCACCGCAGCCCCGCCACTTGTCGCCGCCGCCGCTGCGTCTCCAGCCACTAGCGCGCTGCCACATCGCCAACCTCGTCGTTTGGCCCAGCCCGAGCGCGCCACGTTGCCTTCGCCGCGTCATCCTCTCCCCTCCACCGCGCCGGGCCCTCCAGGACCCACATCCGGCCCGCCGTGTGCTGCGACGGGCCCGAGCTGTGCCCCACAGGCGCCGGAGCGCCCTAGTCCTGCTCACCTGCTCTCCCTCGAGCGCTCACCCCGAGACCCCGCAACCTCCCTCGTCGGGATCGGGCAGAGCCCGATCTTCCTCGCCGCCGCCCTACACCGGCCGTCCACCGGAGCCCGCCGCTGGCGAGCACCTCCGTCCAGGTCGTGCCGCCCCTGCCTCTCCTCCCTTCTTCCATCCCATCCTCTCCCTCTCCCTCACGATCTCTCTCTCTCTCCCGAGCTCTGTAGGCCGCCATGGATGGCCGCCCCGATCTACCCATTCACGGCCTCCCCGACCCTCGCCGGAGTCCCACGACCCCTCCCCACTGGTGTTGACTTTCGTGCCCTCTGTTCTGTAGGAGGGAAGCAGTCAACCCCGAGATGCCAGTTTTTTTCGCGAGGTCACCAGATTTTAATCTCCCATGCACGTGCTTGACCTAGCGTAACTTCCTGCTCTTAACTCCGTTTTGCATGTATGATATATCAAAATGTTCATTGTGAGATGGTCTTCATTTTGTTCCATTGTGCCATGCTTGTTTGATATCATATTGATACCATTATCATCGTTGCAAGAGTGCTATATGATGTTACCTGCTGTCTGGTAACAGAACTTGGTGATTTGTCTTTTTCGTTGCATTTTGTGTGTGCATCCTATGAGCATGATGTCTACATGTTTTAGGAGAATTCTCATGCCATATTTACATTGGTTTCCACCGATGTATTTTTGTGTGCCTTGTAGTGAGTGCATCAAGCTTGTGAAGTAGGGTACTTGATGTTACTATTTTGCTAGGCTGAATCTGTTATATCATGATGCTATGTAAACCTGCTACTACAAGTCATTCTATGCATAATCTGGAGACGTTATCTAAGGATGTTTTGTTTTAAATGTCATGCTCTATCCATCCATGTCCCTGGTTGCATTTATATCCTGCTGTAGCCTGTTGTAATCTTGCTCTCAAATTGCTACTTAATGTTGATGTCAGCCTGTTAACATTGAGTTGAGTTTTGCCATGTCAATAACTGGTGATCCATGCACCCTATGAACCTGCTCCTGCCATACTTAGCTTCTTAAACATGTATTCCTATTGTTGGTTGACTTCACATGCCATGTATTGCTCTGTGGTAATTGGTACAAGCTCACCAACATGCCTACTTATCGGTGTTCCTGCCATGTCTGAATCTGTCATATTACTTGCCATGTTTGCATGGATGCTACCATGTTTTCTGTTGATCTTTGGAATTAGTTCAGTAAGGGAGTTTTGTTCTTTATCTTTTGTATTAGCATGCCATTCCTTTGTATGCCATGATAAGTTCCTGTAGCATGTTGTTTGATAGCTCTAAACATTGCAACCTGATGTTATTCCTGCTTAGTCTGTAAACTGTTATTATTTGCAAGTTTGCCATGACCTTTTGAGCATGTTCTAGTGATTTCTGGAGTATGCCATGATAAGTTCCTGTAGCATATTGTTTTGATGCTTGCTAGATGCCTAGTTGCTGTTTTGGACAGCTTGTCCTTTAAACTTGTATAGTGTGTATGTGTTGAACCATTGCTCCGTTTTGAGTGTGCTTTATATGAAACTTGCTTGATTTTGCATGTAGTTTCATCTTATCATATTGCATCCTTGTTCTGAGAGTGTTTGCTTGATGTTTGAATGCCTTTTGCATCAATGCCATGTCTAACTTGTTTTGCTCATATCTTCTAGGCCGTAGCTCCGAACTAATTGAAGTTTATATGTAACTTGACTAGAATTTCGTGTAGATCATCTTGGTGCATTTTAAATTGCTGTTTAACAACATGAACATAAGGTTTATTCAGATCTGGACCAACTTCGAAATTTGCATATGAGGACTTACCGGATTTGTTATAGGTTGTTTCCGACCTCATTTAAACTCGCTTTGATGTGTTGTTCTTGGATGCATCATCTCTTGCCATGTGTAGCCTCATCTAGCCTTGTTATGCATCATGCTTGGTTGAGCATCATGCCATGTCTATGTGTTGTGTGTTTACCTTGTTGTTTGCTTCTTTCCGGTTGTGCTTCTTCTCGTTAGTTCCTGTTTCGTTGCGATCGTGAGGATTCGTTCGTTTACGCTTGGTTCGTATTTGTGGCTTCATCTTCTTCATGGACTCATACTTTTTCCTAGCGGGATTTCAGGCAAGATGACCATCACCCTAGATCTCACGACTATCATTGCTATGCCAGTTGCTTCGTTCTATCGCTATGCTGCGCTACCTATCACTTGTTCTTCAAGCCTCCCAAATTGCCATGTCAGCCTCTAACCTTTTTCACCCTTCCTAGCAAACCGTTGCTTGGCTATGTTACCGCTTTGCTCAGCCCTTTTATAGCGTTGTTAGTTGCAGCTGAAGTTGAAGATTGCTCCATGATGGACATGATTATGTTGGGATATCACAATATCTCTTATTTAATTAATGCACCTATATACTTGGTAAAGGGTGGAAGGCTAGGCCTTATGCCTGGTGTTTTGTTCCACTCTTGCCGCCCTAGTTTCCGTCCTACCGGTGTTATGTTCCTTGATTTTGCGTTCCTTACGCGGTTGGGTGATTTATGGGACCCCCTTGACAGTTCGCTTTGAATAAAACTCCTCTAGCAAGGCCCAACCTTGGTTTTACCATTTGCATACCTAAGCCTTTTTCCCTCGGGTTTCCGGAGCCCGAGTGTCGTCTTTATTTAACCCCCTCGGGCCAGTGCTCCTTCGAGTGTTGGTCCGAAACGGGTAGACTGCGGGGCCACCACGGGGCAACTCGAGGGCTGGTTTTTACTCGTAGGCTGACCTATCCGATGTGCCCTGAGAACGAGATATGTGCAGCTCCTATCGGGATTTGTCAGCACATCGGGCGGCTTTGCTGGTCTTGTTTTACCATTGTCGAAATGTCTTGTAAACCGGGATTCCGAGACTAATCGGGTCTTCCTGGGAGAAGGAATATCCTTCGTTGACCGTGAGAGCTTGTGATGGGCTAAGTTGGGACACCCCTGCAGGGTATAAACTTTCGAGAGCCTTGCCCGTGGTTATGTGGCAGATGGGAATTTGTTAACGTCTGGTTGTAGATAACTTGACACTTGACTTAACTAAAATGCATCAACCGCGTGTGTAGCCGTGATGGTCTCTTTCCGGCGGAGTCCGGGAAGTGAACATGGTTTTGGGTTATGTTTGACGTAAGTAGGAGTTCAGGATCACTTCTTGATCATTGCTAGCTTCACGACCGTTCCATTGCTTCTCTTCTCGCTCTTATTTGCGTATGTTAGCCACCATATTTGCTTAGTCACTGCTGCAACCTCACCACTTATCCTTTCCATACGCAGTTAAGCTTTGCTAGTCTTGATACCCATGGTAATGGGATTGCTGAGTCCTTGTGGCTCAGAGATTACTACAACAATAGTTGCAGGTATAGGTTATGCGATGATCTTGATGCGAGAGCGATGTTTACTTGTTTTGGAGATCTTCTTCTGCTACTCCTTCGATCAGGGGATAGGTTCCAGGTCGGCAGCCTGGGCTAATAGGGTGGATGTCGTTTGAGTTTCTGTTTGTGTTTCATCTGTAGTCGGATGGTGCTCTTATGTATGATGATGTTGTATTCGTGTGGCATTGTATATGCCTCTTGTATGTATCCCCTACTTTTATGTAATGGTACGATGAAATGATATCCACCTTGCAAAAGCGTCTCCAATATGCGCTTCTATCCTTAGTGGGACCTTCGAGTTCCTTTAGGATAGGGTCGCATATTGGGCGTGACAAGTTGGTATCAGAGCCTCAACCGACCATAGGAGCCCCCTTGATTGATCGTGTAGTTTGGCCATTGTTGAGTCTAGAAGAAAACTGTTTTCGGAGTCTAGTTATATCATAGAGTAGGAATTCTTTTTACTCCTCAGCCCCTTCATCGGTCTGGTGAGGAATCTTGACGTAGGTATTTTGAATTACTCCTCTTCCCTTTCAAACTTTCTTTAGGATCACGCGGTTAGTTTTTCGATTATTGGTTCTCAGCTCTGTTCATCCGGTGCATTTCTCGTCAAGTTGACTCGAGCCTGTTCATCTTTGCCAAGTTCAATCCTCAGTTGTTTTCTTTTACCGCCCGCCCACCCTTTTCTTCTCGGAGCCGGAGTCCGTCATCAAGTATCCATCCTACTCGTGCGAAGCATTTGCATTCTTTCAACCGGTGTTACCTCTTGAAGTTATTCATCGGTTTTTCCCCTTCCAAGTTGCCTTTGTTTTCCCGCCCTCCCACCCTCTTCTTCCCGGAGCCTGAGTCTGTTTCGAGCATCAATTTCATTCGTGTGGAGCCTCTTCAGTCTTTCCTCAATCACTTCAACCGGTGAATACTCGTCTCGGTGGACATTCTTCATCTCTTTTTCTTCTCTGGTGGATTCAATTCCAATTTTCGGTAGTGATTACATTCTTTTCCTTGGATTAAGTGTTCTCCTTGCTCGTTTGCCTCTCGCCATTCAATCATTCCGGAGTTCGGAAGACATCTCAGGAGATTCATCTGTGTTCCAATTAATTCGAGGTTGTCACCTCATTCAAATATTTCAATTGTTCCAGTGCATCATCTATCTGTTCAACATCCCTTTCCAATGGTGTTTTTCTCTTTAGTGGGCCCTAACCCATAGGTCTTTTCCCAGGATCTTACCTGACTCTTCTAATTCTCTCGGAGTTATTCCCAAATTATTTTTAAGTGTGACGTAAGAATGGATCCCATCAGTCACATGCCTTCTCCAAGATCTCGTTCAAATTCTTTTCATTGTTGGCTCAACCTCTTCGCTTTTAATTCTCCCGGAGAATCTCAATAATTTTGGTGGTGTTTCTCGTTGTCATTTGAAGATTGAAAAAGAGTTTTTCCTCTAAATCTTGCCCGTTCTCTCGAAGATTCATGGTTCTAGCTTCATATTATCCTCTCCAATTATTCCGTTTGTTAGATATTCTTTTCTTACCCATCAGGAGTATGTCAGAAGTTGTTTTCCCGTTTCTTTTCACCGAAGGCCATCGTTCCAGAAGAATTCTTCCTCCTCACATTTCAGCTACCGTTATCCAATTATCCCGGCGCTTCGTTGAAGTGCTCTTTAATTAGAACGAGTTCTTCCCGTTCTGTTGTTTCTAAATCCCCTCAATCATATTTGTTCTTCTAATTCTTCCCGGTGATTCATTCTCTTTCATAAGTCATTTTCTAATTCTTATGGTGGTTCCTTCAGATACTTTTTCCTTTGTGATTATATTAATTCATTTGTTCTTTTGAATCCTACCGGTGGTTCATGAAGACCTTCTCAAGTTAGCGATATGTCACTTCTCAATCCTTTTCAAGAAGAATAAGTAGTATGCTAAATCCATTGCTTGTCATCAATTTAATTTGAGGAAGGATAAGCCTACAATAAATCTTATTTTTCCTTGAAGTGAGTAATCCGTTCCTTCGGAGTTTGTTCTTGATGAATAAATTCTAGTTCCAAGTGTTTTCATCTTTTCTTTTCCGGAGTTCAAATTTTCCTCGGCCATTTCGTCGGAACCTCCATTTAAATCATCGCAAGCTTTAATCTTATTCTTTTCATCCTTCAATTCTATCTCATTGTCCTTTTGTTACTGGAGTTCTTATGGTGGTTCATAATGATTTAATTTCATTCTTGAAGAGTTCATCAAGATTTTGTTGGTGGATTTTTCAAGTATCTTTTCTTCTTGCATCTCGAAGTGCAAATAATTCTCCGTTTTCTTCTGAAGTGGAGTTTTGCATTTCTTCGTTCTTCTCAGATATTCAAGCATTGGTTGTGGTACAATTTCACCTCAAGTTTTGAGTTGTTTTGATAAGTCCACAACAAGCTTATTCTTTCCTTGTTGATTTTCTCAACAACCGTTCAATCCTTCCTTCTAAGTTCTTTTCATTCCATTGTGTCAATTCTTCCAGAGGCATTGCATTGTTCATCTCATCGAGTGCCGTCCAATCTTGTGAAGTTCATATTCTATTCCTTTCATTTTCAGCCAGAGTGCTGCCTAAATTCTTCCATTCTTATTCCTTTCCTATCTTGTTCTAACTGGAGTGGTTTCAGAATCTATCTTTCTCTTGAGCTTTTCAATTTTGTCATATTCGCCGTTCATCTTTTCTAACCGAGTGCTCTCGACTTTGTTCATCTTCTCTCTTGCGTTCTTATTTCACCTCTTCCTCTCTCTCTTCCCTCTCGTTCCTAAGATCTCGGGACGAGATCTCTTGTTAGTGGAGGAGAGCTATAACACTCCGGATCCGATGCGCCAAGTGTCTTCCAGTTATTCACCGTCATTGCCATGTCATTTGCTTGCGTGTTACATTTTGCCATGTCATCATCTGCATTTCATCTGCATGGTTTTCAGAACTTGCATCCGTTCGGGTTCCCCCGGTTCTCTCCGTTGTCCGTTGTGAGCCCAACCACACTCGCACGCGCCCGCGACACCGCCGAAATATTATTTTATAAGTGGCATAAAAATGTTCTCGGAATGGGATGAAAGTTGGTGTGTGGTCGTATTATAGTGTAGGTAGACCGCCTGTCAAGTTTCGTCGCATTCGGAGCTCATTTGATAGTCAGACCGTTAAACATATAGCGGTACCGCTGCCGGTACCTTCGTCGGACGTTTCGGTCTCCGAAACTGCCACCGGGCTGCACTACTCTTCTCTCCTCTCAGCCTAAATCCTCTCTTCACAGCCCATCTATCCCCTTAGCTAAACCCCATCCGATCCAGAGCCGTCCAATGGCGATCTAAGGCCCCGAAACGCTCCTAAAACCCCCTAACCCTAGCAAATCTGCTATATATGGACACCCCCATGCCATTTTGCGCATCCCCTACCTCTTCCCCTACCTCCCAGCCATCTCCACCTTGAAATTAGCGTCGTCGCCCTAGATTTTTGTGCCAACCACCGCATCCCCGCCAGTTGTCATCGCGGGCTGCGTCTCCAGCCACTGGCGCGCTGCCACGTCGCCCACCTCGCCATTTGGCCCAGCTCGAGCATGCCACGTCGCCTTCGCCGCGTCATCCTCTCCCCTCCATCGCGTCGGGCCCTTCAGGACCCAGATCCGGCCCGCCGTGGGCCGCAACGGGCCCGAGCCGCGCCCCGCAGACGCCGAAGCGCCCTAGTCCCGCTCGCCCGCTCTCCCTCGAGTGCTCGCCCTGAGACCCCGCAACCTCCCTCGTCGGGATCGGGCAGAGCCCGATCTTCCTCGCAGCCGCCCTACACCGGCCGACCACCGGAGCCCGCCGCCAGCGAGCACCTCCATCCAGGTCGTGCCGCCCCTGCCTCTCCTCCCTCCTTCCGTCCCATGCTTCTCCCTCTCCTTCACGATCTCTCTCTCTCTCTCTCTGTCCCGAGCCAAGCAGGCCGCCATGGATGGCCGCCCCGATCTACGCGCTCGCGCCGCCCCAAGCCGCCCCATCGCTGGGAATGGGTTGCCCCGAGTCCGATCTACCCATTCACGGCCTCCCCGGCCCTCGCTGGAGTCCCACGCCCTCTCCCCGCCGGCGTTGACTTCTGTGCCCTCCGTTCTGTAGGAGGGAAGCAGCCAACCCCGAGCTGCCAGTTTTTTTCACGAGGTGAAAAAACGTCCAAGTCCCCAGATTTTAATCTCCTATGCACGTGTTTGACCTAGCGTAACTCCCTGCTCGTAACACCGTTTTGTACGTATGATATATTAGAATGTTCACTGTGAGATGCTCTTCATTTTGTTCCATTGTACCATGCTTGTTTGATATCATCTTGATGCCATTATCATCGTTGCAGGAGTGCTATATGATGTTAACTGCTATCTGGTAACAGAACTTGGTGATTTGTCTTTTTCATTGCATTTTGTGTGTGCATCCTATGAGCATGATGTCTACATATTTTAGGAGAATTTTCATGCCATATTTACAGTGGTGCAACCCATGTATTTTTTTGTGCCTTGTAGTGAGTGCATCAAGCTTGTGAAGCAGGGTACTTGCTGTTACTGTTTTGCTAGGCTGAATCTGTTATATCATGATGCTATGTAAACCTGCTGCTACAAGTCATTCGATGCATAATCTGGAGATGTTCTCTAAGGATATTTTGTTATACATGTCATGCTCTATCCATCCATGCCCCTGTTTGCATTTATAGTCTGTTGTAGCCTGTTGTAATCTTGCTCTCAAATTGCTACTCATTGTAGCTATCAGCCTGTTAACATTGAGTTCAGTTTTGCCAAGTCAATAACTAGTGATCCATGCACCCTATGAACTTGCTCTTGCAATTCTTAGCTTCTTAAACATGTAGTCTTACTGTTGGTTGACTTCACATTCCATGTATTGCTCTGTGGTGAGTTATACAAGCTCACCAACATGCCTACTTATCATTGTTCCTGCCATGTCTGAATCTGTCATATTACTTGCCATGTTTGCATGGATGCTACCATGTTTTTTGTTGATCTTTGGAATTAGTTCTATAACGGAGTTTTGTTCTTTTTCTTTTGTATTAGCATGCCATGCCTTTGTATGCCATGATAAGTTCTTGTAGCATGTTGTTTGATAGCTCTAAACATTGCAACCTGATGTTATTCCTACTAAGTCTGTAAACTATTATTATTTGCAATTTTCCCATGACCTTTTGAGCATATTCTAGTGATTTCTAGAGATAGTTCAGTGTTCATGTTTTGTCCTGATTTACCTGTTCTTTATGTCCATGCCTTTTGTTCTTATGTTGAGGTGCTGTAGCATATTGTTTTAATGCTTGCTAGATGCCTAGTTGCTGTTTTGGACAACTTGTCCTTTAAACTTGTATAGTGTGTATGTGTTGAACCGTTGCTCCGTTTTGAGTGTGCTTTATATGAAACTTGCTTGACTTTGCATCTAGTTTCATCTTATCATGTTGCATCCTTGTTTTGAGGGTGTTTGCTTGATGTTTGCATGCCTTTTGCATCAATGCCATGTCTAACTTGTTTTGCTCATATCTTCTAGGCCGTAGCTCCGAACTAATTGAACTTTATATGTAACTTGACTAGAATTTCGTGTAGATCATCTTGGTGCATTTTAAATTGGTATTTAACAATGTGAACATAAGGATTATTCAGATCTGGACCAACTTTGAAATTTGCATATGAGGACTTACCGGATTTGTTATAGGTTGTTTCTGGCCTCATTTAAACTTGCTTTGATGTGTTGTTCTTGGATGCATCATCTCTTGCCATGAGTAGCCTCATCTAGCCTTGTCATTTGTCATGCTTGGTTGAGCATCATGCCATGTCTATGTGTTGTGTGTTTACCATGTTATTTGCTTCTTTTCGGTTGTGCTCCTTCTCGTTAGTTCCTGTTTCGTTGCGATCGTGAGGATTCGTTCGTCTACGCTTGGTTCGTCTTCGTGGCTTCATCTTCTTCATGGACCCATTCTTCTTCCTAGCGGGATTTCAGGAAAGATGACCATCACCCTGGATCTCACTACTATCATTGCTATGCTAGTTGCTTCGTTTTATTGCTATGCTGCGCTACCTATCACTTGTTTTTCATGCCTCCCAAATTGCCATGTCAGCCTCTAACCTTTTTCACCCTTCCTAGAAAACTATTGCTTGGCTATGTTGCCGCTTTGCTCAGCCCCTCTTATAGCATTGTTAGTTGCAGGTGAAGTTCAAGATTGCTCCATGATGGACAGGATTATGTTGGGATATCACAATATCTCTTATTTAATTAATGCACCTATATACTTGGTAAAGGGTGGAAGCCTAGGCCTTATGCCTGGTGTTTTGTTCCACTCTTGCCGCCCTAGTTTCCGTCATACCAGTGTTATGTTCCTTGATTTTGCATTCCTTACGCGGTTGGGTCATTTATGGGACCCCCTTGACAGTTCGCTTTGAATAAAACTCCTCTAGCAAGGCCCAACCTTGGTTTTACCATTTGCATACCTAAGCCTTTTTCCCTCGGGTTTCCGGAGCCCGAGTGTCGTCTTTATTTAACCCCCTCGGGCCAGTGCTCCTTCGAGTGTTGGTCCGAAACGGGTAGACTGCGGGGCCACCACGGGGCAACTCGAGGGCTGGTTTTTACTCGTAGGCTGACCTATCCGATGTGCCCTGAGAACGTGATATGTGCAGCTCCTATCGGGATTTGTCGGCACATCGGGCGGCTTTGCTGGTCTTGTTTTACCATTGTCGAAATGTCTTGTAAACCGGGATTCCGAGACTGATCGGGTCTTCCTGGGAGAAGGAATATCCTTCATTGACCGTGAGAGCTTGTGATGGGCGAAGTTGGGACAACCCTGCAGGTTATAAACTTTCGAGAGCCGTCGCCGCGGTTATGTGGCAGATGGGAATTTGTTAACGTCCGGTTGTACATAACTTGACACTTGACTTAACTAAAATGCATCAACCGCGTGTGTAGCCGTGATGGTCTCTTTTCGACGGAGTCCGGGAAGTGAACACGGTTTTGGGTTATGTTTGACGTAAGTAGGAGTTCAGGATCACTTCTTGATCATTGCTAGCTTCACGACCGTTCCATTGCTTCTCTTCTCGCTCTTATTTGCGTATGTTAGCCACCATATTTGCTTAGTCGCTGCTGCAACCTCACCACTTATCCTTTCCATACGCAGTTAAGCTTTGCTAGTCTTGATACCCATGGTAATGGGATTGCTGAGTCCTTGTGGCTCACAGATTACTACAACAATAGTTGCAGGTACAAGTTATGCGATGATCTTGATGCGAGAGCGATGTTTACTTGTTTTGGAGATCTTCTTCTGCTTCTCCTTCGATCAGGGGATAGGTTCCAGGTTGGCAGCCTGGGCTAGTAGGGTGGATGTCGTTTGAGTTTCTGTTTGTGTTTCATCCGTAGTCAGATGGTGCTCTTATGTATGATGATGTTGTATTCGTGTGGCATTGTATATGCCTCTTGTATGTATCCCCCACTTTTATGTAATGGTACGATGAAATGATATCCACCTTGCAAAAGCGTCTCCAATATGCGCTTCTATCCTTAGTGGGACCTTCGAGTTCCTTTAGGATAGGGTCGCATATTGGGCGTGACAGAGGGTCCACCTCACAGCTACGTTCGCATGCCTTTCGGCCTGCCGAACGCGGCTGCTGCTCACCAGCGTCTGATGAGGAGCATTCTGGAGGCTCGGGTGGCCAGGCACCGTGTGTTCCTCGAGGAAATGGAGATGGACCTCGCCGAGCCGCCCGGACCTCCAAAGCCTCCCGAGGCTCAGAGTTCCGAAGGCTCGTGAGGATTGGCTTCTTCACCATGCACCGTCAGCTACTCCAACAATCACTCTGCAATGATATCAGGTGACATCTTTCGAGTTTCATTTCAGCTGGGAGCGCCCTCGGGGCTGCATCATTCCCAGGTCGCGTGGGTCTGTCCCCGCGGCATGTATCCATTTTGCTTATGTCTTTAGCTTACCTTGTTGGGGGCGCCCCTCGGGTTGCATCATCCCCAAGCCGCTTGGGACTGACCCGGTGGCGTGTGCGTTTCCTTGCTTCTATCTAAGTTGGATTGCCTTCTCATGCTCAACTTGCCTATGATTACCACCTCTCGCCCGTCGCGGCCCCTTTTTATCCCTCATGCAAATCGCTTGCATGTTAAAAGGGGGGTGCCTGAGCATCGCGACTCAGGAGCTCTTACTCGCTCTCCAGCCCTCACCCCCTGGCCTCGTCCACGACATCGCTACCTGGCATACCAGCGGTGGTTGAGCCTGCTCGAGGGCCGGGACCAGAGGACGTAGAGCATTTGCATCTAACCCTCATGCAGGAATACTCAGCCGCCCAAGGCTCAAGATCAGGCGCAACCCGCCTTGAGGTAGGACCTCGTGATTCCCGCGCTCGCTCACGAGTGCCCAGATACACCTCGTCTAGCCCTATCGTGCCGGCCACGTGTCAGGGCAGGGCTGTACACGCCCCGGGGCTCCTCCTGTAGGGGAGCCCCCTCCCACGTACCAGTGGAAGCACCATGCTCCGCGCTGGCTGACAACACTGCCGAGGAGCGGCTACGCCCGTACACATACGGAAGCGCTATGCTCCGCGCTGGTGATAAACAACTGGGGGCAGCCCATGGGTGTGTCAACCTCAGGGAGCCCAGAGCTCAGTGCCTGGCCTCATCGCAACGCCTCCCCTCAGGAGCGCCGCGCGAGGGGGCTGGGCACGGGAGGGCCGCGCGAGGGGATTGGGCACGGGAGCTGCGCCCGGGTCATGCCCGAGCGTACGCCACCCAACCAGGTCCCTCAGACCTGGTCGTTGCGCGCCCCTCCCCAAGCGAAGCCAAGCTATGAAGACCGTTTGCGCGTCAAGGGGGACTCCTGAGCATCACGACTCAGGAGCCTAACTTGCCACGCAGCCCCTCACTCTCTAGTCCCATCTTGGTGATCCGGTCGGGGCTAACGGCGGCTGAGGTACGCGTGGGGCCGGGCCCTGCTGATGTAGAACACAAGCAAATAGGAAGGAAACCGCAAAATCTAGCGAATTCAGAAGCAAATATTACAGACCATAAATTGTTCTTGCAATACCAAACACAAGTTTAAACGCCTCCATGAGGCATGGTGCATGTTACAGGAATCGAAGCAAGGAAAAAGCCGCAAGAAGATCACACCTGGGCCGTGCCGCCGCTCGTGGTGGAGTCGCGCTTGTCAGCTTCACTCCCCGAGGCCGCGGAGTCCAGCAGGTCGTCAAGGTTGGCGTCGGGGTTGCGGAGGTAGACGTGGCTGAGGATCCGCGTCAGCATTGTGGAGGAAAGGACCTGAGCCTCAACTTCGGCCATGGGGCCGATGCCAGTCACGACCTCCTCAAGCGCCTCGACCGGGAAGGGAACCAGCTTGGCGGGGCCTTCCGTGGCTTCGGTCAGTGGTTTCTCCAGGCCCTCTTCATAAAGCATCTTCAGCGCCGTGTGAGCCCTCTCCTCATAATGCATGAAGGTCGCGTGGTCCTCGGCCAAGACCTTCGCCTTGGCTCCAGCTCAACTTTCTCTGCCTTCAACGCCTGCTCCAGCGTCTTCAGCCGGCCACGATCAGCTGAGAGTTCGGCGTCGCAGCCCTCGACGGCAGCCTCCCGAGCCTTCATCTCCTCCTCCTTCGCCTGACGGTCTCGAAACTCCTTGGTGAGCTCATCACGCAGCCCTTGCAGCTCGCCCTCCAGCATCTTGCAGTGGCCCTTGGCAGTTGAAGCATCCTTCAATGTCGCGTCGCGGGCGGCTATGGCCTGAGAGGTGACTTGCTTCTCCTCCTCGGAAGCCGTCACAGCCTGGCTCAGCGCCGCTCGGACGGAGGCGTCCGAGCAAACCCAGCTGGAGAGTAGCTCCAGGCGCCCGGCCACCAGGCGGGGGTCGGCGCCCCAGAGATCCTCTCGCAACCGACTCAACTCGTTGGCAGCGCGGTCCAAGGTGACGGAGGAGGCAGAGGAGACAGGAACCGGCGGAGTAGAAGGAGAGGACGGCAACGTGATCACAGCTTGGGAGGCAGGGACCTCCTGAGCCTTGGCAACTCCGGCGACAGCGTCAAGCACAGGCGCCTCCAGAGTCAGCGGGGCCATGGGGGATGGCTCCCTGCCAGAGCGTCCCTCCTGGCCTCACGAGAACGACCGGGCATGGGAAGTGCGGGCTCCGCTGCCTCCCTTCCGTGCGGGTGAAGACGCGGCCACAGCAGGTGAGCCCGCCCCAAGTGGGGTCGCCGCATCCCCCTTCAGCCTCTTCGCCATAGGTGGCAGCCTACCCAAATAAGGGATGTCAGGCCTCGACGGCAAAAACAGGAGGAAAGCGGAGTTCAAGTGCTTACTAGTCGGCTGTCGCAGGATCCCACGGACTCCGGCCAAGCTTGAAGCCCGAGAGCCTCTTGCGGAGCTCAGCCTCGGGAGAGCCAGTAGCATAGGAAGGCGCACCTGAAGGGCTAGAGCTGGCTTCGGGCAGCACCAGGGCCGGGGTAGACCGTCAGGAGATCACCCCGACCTGTCCTTCTTCGGGATCAAGGGCAGGTCCTCTCCCCCCCCCCGCCTGGCGCCAGCCTCATCATCGTCCGGCATGGAACGGAGGGCGCTGGACGAGTTCCTCCTCCTCTTCTTCATATTCCTCCTCTCCCCTGCCGGAATCATCAGAGGACAAGTTCACCGTCGCCATCGCTGCCTGGCCCTCGGGGGCCTCCGCCTGCACCAAACCGACCCCGTCAAAGGTGGGCACGGTGTCCACCACCCGCTCCCAGTCATCACAAAGGAACAAGAGGACCGGAGGACCCTCCGGGCTTGCCACGTCCTCCCCGACCAGGAAGCGGAGGGCTGCGGTCAGATCCTCATCAGCCAGGGCATCCGAGATCAGGCGGAGGATGACGTCCACATCCTCGAGCCTCCACAACGGGCGCGAGTGCGCCTGAAGACGGGCCACCCGATGCAACAGGAACTCCCTCAGGAGCGTGGCCCCGGTCAGCTTCGCCACCCTCAGGTTGCTCGGCCTTAGGTCTGCGTTCATCTTCTCCAGCACCAGTTTTGCCCGCCGGTGGTCGAGCTTCGCACGGGACCACGCCTCGACGGCCTTGGGCTGCTCTGTGGGAAGCTCCAGTAGGGGGTTGTTGCATCTGGCATCCACCATGACCCACTTGCTCCAGAAGCCGTCGGCCCTCTTCCCGGCCTTCAAGGTCATGTTGGCTTTGGAGTACGCGACAAAGCCTGCGCACGCCGAGATATTGGCGCCAGTGAGCCGGAGGGAGAAGAAGTGGCACAACAAGGCCACAGTGGGCATCACCCCAATGTGTGCCTCACAGTAGTAGGCGAAGATCGCCAGGAGGAGAACGGAGTTGGGGTGGAGATGCAGAGCATGCAACTGATATTGGTGGAGGACAGCAAAGAAGAATTCAGAGAAAGGAGGCACCAGGCCAGCGATGACGGTGCTCATGAAGAGGGGGTAGAAGGTTCTCCCCTTGTCCTCCGGCTGGGCGGAGCCGGGCCGGAGCATAGTCACCCCCATCTCGTTGCCCTGTGCCGCTGCTATCTGTCGTGTGAGGGCGAGATTTTTCTTCGTCATGTTTGGAGGATCCAGAGCTGGTGAGTACCAGGTCGGTGGATCCTTGGCCGCGGCCTTGCGGGGCGCTATTGCTCGCCGGAGATGAAAGGTTGGGGAAGATCTGGTGATTTCAAAGAAGGAGGGCGAAGAGAAAGAAAGGGGATCTGGAGCAAGGCGGATGAGAGTAATGAAAATAAGCCTAACCCCGGGCCAGCCTTTTGTCAGTCGGGCAGTTGCCGAGGCAACATGGGGAAGCGGAGACGCCCACCTCCAATCAACCGCCACGCGGCGCCCAAGCCCGCAGGATGTTGGGGCCCGCGGCACTCCACACTTGCCCCTTCACTTCTTTGCTAAGCCAAGTCCGAGCGCGCCTTGGGCCCGGGGGCTACTGTCGGTGTTCTGGGAACGGGGGTCCCCAGACTTGCCTGCCTGCAACCTGCGGCATGGCTCAAGTGGTGGCCCAGTATGACCCATCTTCACCAACGCGAATTCAAGACCCTCGCGAGGGGCCAAGCCTCGCGGGCGAACGATGCAAGGCTTCCTCAGGAGCGGCCTCGCCAGGCAGGCTCGCGAAGAGGCAGAAAGATCAAGGCAAGGGTACCTCGCGAGGTGCTCGTGACGCAAGCCATGATGATCGAGACCAGGCGGACTCCAGGCGGGCGCCGGCCTATGCAGTGCCCTTGTTTCCTCTTTGGTGCAAAGGGGGCAAGCATAGGCGTGGAGTACCGAGGCATCAGGAAAAGGTTGCCATATCGGTGCAACGAGACCAAGACCAGCAGAGCGGCAGGATGGAGGTCACCGTGGAGCCCAAGACGGCGTCATCGCCAGTGCCTTTGGCAGTCGAAGACCAACTTTAGTCAGGATAACTTGTACTAGATGTTCCCCTTCAAAATGGCCGTTGTTGGCTCCCTTCCCGCTCAATATTTGGGAAGAGGACTAGGGCCTCTATATAAAGAGATAGCCACCACAGTAGGGAGGCATCGAGTTCTCACCCAGCCAGCGAGTACCGAATCCCTTCCTACGAGAACACCACACCAGCTCAAGAACACCTTTCGCGAGGCTGTTCTTCCCATTTGTACTGTTCATCATCAGCCCCTAAGGCAATCCACCACACCACACACTGGATTAGGGTATTACACCACAATGGTGGCCCGAACCAGTATAAGTCTTGTGTCCCCTGTGATGTTCATCGTTTAGCTTAGATTCTCGTGAGGTGACTAGACGTGGATCGGTAGGGGGAAGATCTTCGCGCGCACCCTAGAGTTCGAACCTCAAGGGTCTGCCGGAACCCAACATCCGACAGTGCCATTAATTAGCAAATAAACATTAAGTTGTCTCATTTTCTCCTCCTTCTTGGTCACGGTGCACAACCTAGATGAATTATTCACCAAGACGGAGGGAGTAGTACTTACTGCACAAAAGGTGAAGTGATGGTTGCTTCGCCCGAGCAACTTACTACACTTGGAATATTGGAGTACCAGCAGATTCAATGAAGAGAGAAATGATGGTTGCTTCATCCAAGCAACTTATTGTGGCGATGGTGGGGCTCTGTGATTTGACTGCTCACTAGTCATTATTACTGGGGCGCCATGACCCGCGTGAATCTCCCCTGCAGTTGTGCACTCAATATTACTGCATGGCTGGTGGAGCCGAATGAAGGATGTCCCACATGTCGGCGAAACAAAGTTGAATTTTTTTTGGCATTGCTATTAATTTTTCAGGATTTCTTTATTTGTTCGCATAATTTTCCAGCATAATGAAATTGTACTGTGATGCTATGAAGGTTTCAACTTTGGTTCCCGCAGAAAAAAAGGTTTCAACTTAGGATTCATGTTTCCTCTAGCCTCAAGATTATCTCGTTAAAACATTCCATAAAATACAAATGAAACTACCGTGGCTGCTAATGCATCTCAATGTTTCGCGGATCAGCGCAAATATTCACATCACAACTGAAGACAAAGTTGTGAGAAGGTGTACAAATAAAGAGAAATTTATAATTGATCGATGTTGTTCGTCTGCATTTTCCTGGGCACAGTGTTCATTGGTTGGCAGCTAGTTTCATGCAGCTCTGTAGCCAAGAAAGAGGTGTATGGAGGACATCACAATCCGATCAATTTGTGCAGTTCCACTAAAATCGAGCTAATCATCCCTGTTTGCAAAGATATTCAGTCGGTGTGACTACAATAATAGTGGAACTAGATGATGCAACATAACACACACAAATAGAAGCCGATCACCTCTACGATCTCTCTTTAGGACTAACTACTTGTTGGAGAAGATTAGGCACGGAGTTGGATGAGGAGGATAGCAAAACCAATCTCCCTTTCTGCAGTCCCGTAGAAATGTAAAAATGTTGCCAGTGTGACATTTTGGCGGAACTGCACAAAACACTCTTAAGATAAAAGTGATTTGTGCAGTTCACGAAAAGGTCACAATAGCAACTCGGTGAAATGGATAGCCCTGTTTGCAAAAAGAGGTAGAAAGGAAACAATTACTGCCTAGTAACAGGAGTTGAAGTCACACATGCCGACAAAAAAGAAGCATATTCCATGTCATAAGGGAAAGATAGCAGCAAGGTGGTTTATCAAAAATGGTTTGAAGACGAGATTGCAAGATGGAAAGTACGTCGGCCGAGATACATTTTAAGCAAAGAACAAAAGATCTGCATGCAGGATTTTCCACATGCAGCAACGTGGGATGATGGGCAGTGGAGCAAGGCCAGAGGAAGCTGTACCCGAGGGTCGTCGGGATGTAACTAGGAGGGCGCCCGTGGCCGGCATCTGGCCACACTGCGGCAGCGAGCAAGTCTCGAAGGCCCAACCGCGCTGGAGCTTGGTCGGAGAGAACGGTGGGTACCACAGATCGGGACGTGCTGCCTCTATGCCGTCGAACAAAGAAACGATGCACATCCTCCCTTTCCGCCGGCGGACGGGATGTGGCCGGATCAGTGACCAACAATGAGAGAGAGAGGACACCACTTCCTTGTGTGAGATAGTGTAACGGGAGACAAAACCCGACAGGAAGGCTCCATTGTATATAGTGGAGCGGATTTCTTTTTTCTCAATGACAATCGTTTTATATTCTGTACGTACCATTGAGGAATATAACTTTATTTAATACTGACGTGTCAAGTCGAACTTCGTTTTGTCTATGCGTGGTACACGACCCTCCTTCGAGTAAACAACTGCTACGCGCGTCAAATTATCATGTGGGCTGCCTTTTCGTATAGAAATGAACTCCATCGTGTACCCGCGCGGGTGTGGCCGGGAACACGACATGAGTACATGCTCGTGCGTGCACCTCTTCTTTATGTGCAGGTACATATGTATGTGGGTGGGTGTGAGAGAGATGGTTTGTGCAAAACAGAGGCAATGTGTCGATGATATCTCAAACAAAAAAATGTAACATATGCAAAGTGTGTGAAACAGAGTCATGGATATAGGGAGCGATCCAAAAGAGAGTGGAGGGATCATCGGCATGAGATATCGATATAATCGGAAACATGGATGAAGTGTGTGGGTGCGTGACCGATAAAGAGTGCCATCGAATTTGTGTTTGCCCATGTCAAAGATACAGGGTGGCTGGCCTACTGGAATGTGACAGGGTAGAGGTGCAGTTTGTCTCTGTTGCATGGATACCTACCTACAAT
>NC_057795.1:255833513-255942675 GCF_018294505.1 Triticum aestivum | reverse complement strand
CAGAGACCTTACTATAGAGATGTAGATCGACTGGTATATGTGTGGAGAAGGAGAGAGACCTAGCTATGTATTGAGGGAGATCAATCGGCATCCATGCATATGTGTAGCAGAGGAATAAGGTTGGGAGAGAGACAAAGGTAGAGTGTCAGAGGGTTGGTGGTGGATTTGCTTCTCACAAATGGTGGGAGAGGCCTGCTAGACAAACAGAGGGTACAAGTGCAATATCAGTAAGAGAGGGGATGTCTGCCTATCTATGCACGTGCATGTGAGAGACGGGTCAGGAGGTATGCAAGGATGATGACGGGGGACGATATGGTTGTGCTAAGGAGACGTAACTACAAAGGAAAATCAATCATCATGTGTCGTAGAAAGGAAGAGACATAACTAGTGAAGTACATCGATCGGTGCATGGGGAAAAAGAATTATAGTCGACCTAGCTATATATAGGGATATCGGTAGGTATACATGCATGCATGTGTTAGAAGCAAATAGGGGGCGGAGAGATAGACAGGGGGACAGGGGTGCAACTAAGAGGTGGTGCGAGAGGCCTACTATGTCGAGAGGGGAGGAGTGTGCGAGTATGAGATCGATGAAAAGAGGGGCGGGAGTGTGCACCTGCGTGAAACCGTATTGGACATAGGGGGGCATGGACGGTGAGAATAGAAGAGGGGAAGTGTGTGTTTGTGGTAGGCACACTTGGCTAGAGAGGTATATCGACCGGTGTGTGTGCCGGAAAGAAAGAGTCGGGGGCCTACACACACCATGGGTGAACGACCTAAAGAGAAATAACGAATGTGCGCGATGGAGGGGACGTTGAGGGAGGGTGAGAGGGGGGCGGGCGTGTGCATGCACAATATAAAGTTAGCGCTAGCTATAAAGAGAAGAGGATTGTGTGGGTGTAAAAGACGAACAGAGATCATAATTCATTATAAAAACTGGATTCAGATTAAGATATCATAGTGTTTTAAACCGAGAGATCATAATTCATTATAAAAAAGTGGATTCAGATTAAGATATCATAGTGTTTTAAACCGACGCATGCATGAATTAATATATATAATGGTGATACGCATGGTGTGGTTATGAACATGTTATACTACATATAATATATAGAACATTGATAATTTGTGATAATGTGTGGCTTTTGCACCTTAGAGCTAAATGCTTGTCATAATGTAGGGGGCGGGGCACTAAACTTTGTGTGATAAACACGGTGTACGTATGGAACATGGTTTATATTATAATGATCTAGTTAGTACATCAAGTGTACTATAATTTGGAATCAACATCAAGTGTATTCAAAATTTTGAATTCGAGTTCATATAGTACACATAGTTCATATCTATCACTATAGTAATCATGTTGTGTGATGTTAAGATAATACACGAATGATGGTTTAAGTTGGCAGGATTGTAGATTCTTATTCAAATAGAGAAATGAATTCTACTTTACTTCGAATTGCAGCGGTAGTATAGACATTTGGAATGCACTAAAATGTTGGTATGAGTAGGTTACATGCATTATACAGCCAGCGAAAAAATGTAATTGGACATAACATGGATTCATAGCTTTGAATAGCATTTGTATAGTAAAACGGGCCAAGATTTTCTCTTTGTGTGGTGTGAATAGTTTTTATTTTTTTCGTTTTTTCGTTGAGGGAAGTGCGAATTGATTTGGTACATATAATATTACACATTAGGTTTGTCCATAAAATTCAACCCGCGTCTTGTTATATCCCGAAAATTTAGATATCGTGCTCCCAAACCTATCACCTTCACAACCCGCGCCTTGCTATTCCGAAATTACAACGCGTGCAAAAACTCCCTCCAGCTGCCAAATCCCGACACACGAAATCCCCCTTCTAACCCTGAGCCGAAAGGGTCGCTAGTTCAAATCGGTGGGGTTACTTTTGTAACACACCCTACATTTTGGAAAAGCGTGTCCCTAAGTCATGGTTCCCCCTCTCATCGCCTCTTTTTCGCCATTCGAAATCCGAGGCCGCCATAACCTCTTTGCTCCAGTCGCAAAACCCCACCATCCTACGTCCGCCACCTCATTGTTGCCTAGCCGGAGGCTCTTCCACGACAACGTCGTCCACAGCAACAGCTCGACGTCCCTCATCAACCTCCCCGGATGAGGATCCGTTGTCGATCTCATCGTCCTGCCGATTCAGCCGCCCTGTCCTCCACCTCCAAGGAGCTGCTCCGATGATCGCCGCGGCTGCTCCATCTCCATAGCGCCACCTTAACCTCCTCCACCGGAACTGCATCATCCTCACCGACTCCTCGGACGAAGACGAGGCCTACTCGGCACCACCAAAGTGGTTGTACACTCATCGCAACACACATTCTCCTTAACTCGACCTCCCAGCACTGACTGTGCTCCATCCCGCACCCCCATGGCGTGGCTACCTCGAAGCCGGTGCCACGGGCGACATCTCCATGGTGGTTCTCCCCCAGTGCGAGGCCCCTTCGGTGGCAGCATCCATACCAACCGGATTTGCTGGTACTCTCTCGCTCGTGCTGCTAATGCTGGTTCGCGGGCTGCTGCAGCTACACGAGTTGCTTCTCTGGCTCTTGTTCGCACTGCTCCTCCAGGCGCTACTGCTCTGGCTGCTATCTACTACTGTGTTCCCCATTGATCGCCTATTGATTTAGATCACTGTTTCTCTACTACTAGTGCCCGAGCGGCCTACACTACATGTGAAGTGCCTCTCCGCTACCAGTGTGTTCAGTTTCGACAGTAACATTCAGATTCCATAGTAAATTTCAGTTTTGATAGTTAAGTTTAGAGTCAATAGATTTTACCTCATCTGTTGTAGTCAGGCATTTTTTTGGTGATGTAAAATTTACATCTATCACTTTTTGGTAATGTATTTTACATCATCTATGGGAGATTCTATTAGAATCCCACTTGAGATTAACGATGTCTGTCTTGTACTTCTTCAGCCTCGATGTCTTACGGCTCTCCGGAGCTGCTCCAACAACGGAACCATCCATCACAACAGAGCAGTGCCCTAGACGCCGTCTGTAGATTCATCAGATCTTCCTCCACACCTCTGATAGCCACCTCTGCCTCAACTTCTTCAGCGACCAACCCAATGATGTTGAGGTCGACACGACTATGGCAAAGAGGTTGTACACTTGTCGCATCACTTATTACTCTACATTCATGTCGATCCATTAGGGCTATTTTGGTTCAAAGGAAAAACTGAAGGAAAAACATAGCAGTAGGAAATTTTGCTATGGCACTCTACTATTCAGTTATTCATGCATTTTGCTGAAAGGAATGGAGCAAAACAAGACCAAGTGCATTAGTGGTAGAATATCATTCTAACTATACACATTTTCATATGGTTTCACTTTAATTTGGCCATGTTTCATTGCATTCCTCTGCTCCAAACACCCAAGTTGACAGAAATCTTGTGTTTACAAATGCTTTGTTTCCCACATGCATTGCTATCCTATTCTAGTGTTTTTCCTATCTCTATGTTTTTAGAATCCTGTAAGCCAAAAGAGCCCTTACAGAATTACTTCAGTTACATGTAGGTGTCAAAGAAAACTTTTTGTGGTTTGTCCTGCTCCTGCCGTGACGTCGTCCACCTCACCTTAGTTGCTCCATCGACAGAAGCATCCACCAAACCAGACATCACGACTCATGACCGTCTTTCTGTGCCTGAGATCTCCTTCCTTGTCGTCGGCACCCACCGCAACTGCATCACCATCATCGACTCAGCACATGAACCTGAGGAGTACACGGGTCCACGAGAGAGGTCGCACTCTTTTCTTTCTACTTATGTTATGCATTGCTTAATATTACCTGCTGCTTTATCGTCATGTTTACCTCTTAGACTCCAAGTCAGGTCCAAATTAATGTTCAAACTTGAGTTTTAAAATTACTTATGGGGCACATATCGAGGCAGCAATGAATAGTATTTCTTTCTATTATCTGGTTCGCCTATGTTGTTCATCTTGGGTGGAAAACAAATAGTAAAGCAATCATCATCTGTCTTTTTATTAAATTAAAGCTATCATCAGCCTGCTATCATTATTTTTGGATCCATCCACTGGTTTTTACCATCACTCTAGATTTCTGCATGCTCTCCTTACATAATCTCACTATATTTTTTTGTATGCATGTCAAATATTGTACACAGTCATGCTGAACGTGTAGAGAAAAAGAGAAGAGTTTTGCGTGGCAATCAATGTCATGAAGACATTGCTCCATGGTGGGTTCAATGGTAAACCCTCCCCCTCTCCAGATTGTAATCCAGAGGAAGATATCTGTTTTGAGGCGGATTCAGACATAGCTGGCCACTCCTATTCACCCCCAAGGTGTTTGCTCTAACTTGGCATGATGATGTTGGTCAAATCATTCATATGTTGCCTTGCAATGCCTACTTTCGACATCATATGTGTTAATGCCACCTGTTTAGTTTCCATATCATATATGGGAATTATGCAGTCTCATCTCTTTTAGCCAGCCATAATATATGTGAAATATGCAATGCCATCCTGTTTAACCAGGCATCGTATATTTGAATGATATCTTGCCCATCCTTTTCTTCATTACATTTCCATTTGTCGACGATGTTTGTACATTTAACTACTCTTCCTGTGAATCAGCCATTTGAGTGGGTGATGAAAAAATCTGGAGTGAAAATAAGGTCTTTAGAGCAAACAGTGCTACCTGTCGAAGCAGATCTCTTGCTGGGTCCCGATAGCTCTTCAGAGATGGACTCAGAGACAGATGACCAGTCCTATACCCCCATCAAGGTGTATGCTCTAACTTGGCATGGTTATACTGCTCATGTCATGCATATGGTTATGAGGACATGACTACCTTGGATACGACCAAAAATATTGCATACATGTATATTTGTGAGGTGATTTCTAGTGTAAACTACGCAATAATTTATTTATGTCATCCAGGACAAAAATACTTCACAAATTTTGTGTCATGTCTAATTGCAGGTGTATGGGACATTCATACAATACACACATGAAGATAAGAGGAAAAGATATGTTTAAATGATGTTCAAAAAGTCCTCTCACGTCACTTTTGGCCAAGAGAAGATAGAGTCCAAGTATCTCACGTTCGGATTCAGATTCGGACTGCACACACATACCTGACTCAAAACGCCAAGAACTCTTTCATACAGACTTCAAATTGGGTGATTCTTTTTTTTGGAAAGTAGATTTCGTTCTCTTTCCAACCCAATTGGAATCACCTTAAAATCCATCCGGAACATTGAGTTATCAACGAAACAATCTGACGCTGCAGCAGAATCCGAGTCAAACTACAAGTCCAAAGGTGTTGCATCACCTCCACTTGGGCCCATGAGCCTTGTACGACCTAGGGTTAGTTTTAGGCTGCCTTGGGATGTCCTCCCACCTCCTTGGCCAACACCCTTTTTTTCTATATAAGTAGATCCATCTAGTAGCTTTTTCCTTGGGATTTGTTTAGTTAAAAGTTAGCCATTGCAACTTTGTGTACTTCGTTTGTGTCCAAGGACCAGACCAAGACCGCTTACGGATCCCCACCTTTATCAGTACTTCATATATACTCGCAATATTCAGATTTCTTTATCATATTCTTGCTTGTTCTTTGATTGCTTGCAGGAATAGACCTTCATGGTCAGGTCGATCGTGCTCCGGCATGGTCAATAACCTCTTGGAGTTGGTTTAGTGATTGCTAAGGCACAACATCATGCACATTTGTAGTCAGATCGTCAAAGTCGTCTCCACCAAATCAATAGTTATAATCTCATCAAAAGATCAGGACACCCCCGCCTCTATCGTATGGTGTCTTGCATAACATAGTTTAGACATCATATACACAATATTCAACACCATGTTCTTAGTTCAGACATCATATATGTGAATGCCCTCTGCTTAGCATATCAATCACATATGTGAATCAACTCATGCGATCTTGATTACTTAGATAACATGTATGTGAGTTATGTCATGCGCCACCGCAAAAAAAAGGAATTATGTCATGCGAACCTGTTTACTAAAGACATCATTTTATTATCTCATGCCATCCTGTTTAGTTAGTCATCATATCTTTGAATTATGTCATGCTATGCTATCCAGTTTGGATAGACATCATATATGTGAAATTCTGTCATGCTATCCTTTCAATATTTGTACATTCAACTATGTTTCCTGTTTATCAACCATTTGAATTGGAGCGGATGATGGCAATATCTAGCAGAGGCAAAACACGGTCTTCAAATAAAACAGTGCTACCTCTTGGTGGAGATAGCACCCCGGTTATACATGCATGAGAACCAGCCCTACCACACATAACCAGACTCTCGCAGATTGTACCCCTACTGCGATGGACAGAGAATCAGCTTCACCCAATCTAACCCCAACCCCAGCAGATAGTAACCCAGGTCTTATGACACAACACCATCTCCACCACGGAGCTCCCAAGCAAGAGCAGTTAGTAAGGCAGCTCCAGTGCCCAAAGCGCCAATACTACCACGACGAATCCCAACTCCACCAGTTAGTACACCTAATCCTATGGAGGAAGCACAACCATCCATTCGTAGTTTAGCATCTATCGCATTTGATATTGTTAAAACCTATGTGCATATCTTCCCATCATGGAAATATTATACTGAAGATGAAGCAAAATGCCAGTTGCAGGTGTTTGTCTAGGAGTTAGGTGTAAGTAATGTTATTCATGGCAATTAATTTGCTTTGTCCCATACATTTTACCTCCATGATGGTTATAATACAACAAATTTTCCCATTTTTCTCTATAGACAAGGACCGATTTGGAAACTCAGGATGAGGTAACCTGTGCTAGTACCTCTGCTTTCTTCAAGAATGCTTGGTGGTAGTACCAGAATTACCTGAAGAAAACATACTTCACTAGCAAAGAAACTCATCAAATTCCCTTACGTTCTCCTGAGACACATTTACTGGACGATGACTGGGAACGCTTCCATGTTCTGTACTAGTCCTGAACCAAGAATGTGGTAAGGTCTATGAGCTCATTTTTTATTTTTAGTACTATATTCTTGTGTCTTACTGTACTCTGTTCATGTAGAACAAGTACTTAAACCTGAAGAACAATTGTTCCCATTTAAGATTCCATTTCTATCGTGCATACTGCTTTGCTCTTGTATCATTGTATTTACTCATACGAACTTATTTTTAAATTGAAGGATCCAATCGAAACTCCAATGGCACAACAGGTATGTTTAGGCATGTTTCTTTAACGGGTTTGCTCTTATAAATAGCTCTGTTGGTTTCAATTGTGTATACAGTTGACTTCTCATATCATGCACATTACTAGCATCATAACAGAGCCAATAGTGTTGTTGTACATGTAGACCCGTGGTGCCCATATGAAATGATAGATGCAAAGGTGTCCCGTCTTTCGATGAGATGGTGGCTATCGTTTTGGAGGAAGTCGACTTTGACGATCCGACTACGAACGTGCGAGGACGTCGCGCCTTAGCAATCGCTAAACCAACTCCGAGAGGTTATTGACCACACGGGAGCACGATCAACCTGACCACGAAGGTCTGTTTCCTACAGGCAATCAAAGAACAAGCAAGAAACTAAGATTGCAATCTGGATATTGCGAATATAAGAGGAAAGCTTTATTGATCAAGGTGGGGTTCTGTGACGCCTTTGTCTGGTCGTTGAACACAAACGAAGTACGTGAAAAAGTTGCAGCTATGGCGAACTTTAATCTAAACAAAACCCAAAGTCTAAACGATGCCCTAAGGGCTGTATATATGGAGGAAGAGGGGGGGGGAATTTCGTGACCCTTGGTGGAGGGGTCTGAAATCAACCCTATCTCTTGTTTCCCCACACATACGGACTCTAAAAATAGCCTATACTTATGTATTTCGAAATTACATGGGCCTGGCCCAATAATAAGGTGACGCAGCACCTAGAATAGCCCCGGGACGAAATTTATGAAGTGGCATCTTGTATATTTCGTCCAAGGCTTCATGCACCCATTATGGTGGCTTCAAAGTCCTGAAATCATCACTTGTAACTCCGTTCTTGTTCCCCTAGCGCATGTCATCATCTCCATGCTTGTTCTTGCTCCAATGTTCATCCTTCTCCAAGCTAGGCCCTTCACTTGTAAAAAAACAAATGTATCCAATTTAGGCAGCATCATATTCTCATGAACATTAGAATCATTACCAAGAAACGAAAGTACCTGGTAATTTAGTTGGCGTGCGCGAGCTCTAGTAATTGGTCCAGTATGTATAGCAGCAGGGGCTGTGGGTGTAACAATGGTATTGATGTCCTCACCATGAAATCTTGTTGTGTCGTGTAGTTTCCCACACTTTGTATTCTTTTAGTGCTGCTTTGTCTTGAACTGATATGACTTGAACCGTGTCTCTATATTGATTTGGCAAGACAATGCAGTGACCATAGGACATAGATATATGTTTGTTTGATGCTTTTATTATGTACTACTTGGCAAAAGAAGAGTTCGTAATTTAATCCTGTCCACCTTACTAATGAGCTGGTTCACCGAAATGAGTTTCATATACTAGTACATGCTAAACTTGTTATGTGTCTACTTGTTTATTCTTTTAGAATGCTGACAGAATGTTGGGGAAGAGTGCCTTATTAAGCAATGGTAAAGGAAGTAATGCAGATAAGGTTCAGGATAGTGAGACATCCTTGTTGGTCTCCAACAAAGCTGATAAAACAGCTAAGGAAAACTATCTTGAAGACAGTGAGATAACCCCAAAGTCCTGTCTTGGTGTAGTGTTCGAGTTACTGGCCACTATCGCTGGCACAAGCTATTCAAACTCACTGTCTGAATCAGTTCAGTTTCTTGAGTCTCAACTACAAGCTGAAATACATCGATCAGCTGTGCTGCGATAAGAAGCTGAAGGACTGCAGAAGTACCTAAAGCAGTCAGATGCATACTTTCTCATGCAACAGCAAGCGTTGGAGGATTTTAGCGCAAAAAGGATAAAGCTAATAAGCTTGCTAAGCTTATTGCCAGCATGGTGGATACCCAGGATAACGTTTCTTGAGCTCTTCTGAAGTTGTTTCAGTTATGGACTTGTTTTGCTGCCGTGTTTATTTGCACTGGTGGACAATTTAGACGGCCAATGTATGTAGTATGCTGCTTTGTTCCCTATATTGGCACTAGTGGCAAACTTTGATGATGAGTGGATGTGATATGTGTAAAAGTTGTAATAGCCTAGCGTTAGTTGCTTGCTTATTTATTTCCTTATTGTCTTGTTTAGTTGTTTGCTTGTAGTCACTGCAATTCTTTTTCCGCGTTTTTCTAGTGGCCACAATAACCTATTTTTATAACTTATGAGGACATGACTACATTGGATATGACCAAACATATTGAATACATGTATATTTGTGAGGTGATTCCTAATGCAAACTATGCAATAATTTATTTATGTCATCCAGGACAAAAATACTTCACAAACTTTTGTGCAATGTCTAATTGCAGGTGTATGGGACATTTGTACAATCCACATATGAAGATAAGGGAGAAAGAGATGTTTACTTGCTGTTCAAAAAGTTCTCTCACGTCACTTTTGGCCCAAGAGAAGATAGAGTCCAAGTCTCTCACGTTCTGGAGTCAGATTCAGACTGCACAAACATACCTGACTCAAAACGTCAATAACTTTTTCATTCGGACTCCGAATAGGGTGATTCTTTTTTTTATGGAAATGGATTTCATGCAATTTCCAACCCAATTGGATTCACCTTCAAATTCATCCGGAGCATTGAGTTATGGACAAAACAATCTGATGCTGCAATAGAATCCGAGTCAAACTACAAGTCCAAAGGTGTTATGCCACCTCTACTTGGGCCCATTGGCCTTGTACGACCTAGGGTTAGTTTTAGGCTGCTTTGGGACGTCCTCCCACCTCCTTGGCCGGTACCCCTTGCTCCTATATAAGTAGATCCATCTAGTATCTTTTTGCTTGGGATTTGTTTAGTTAAAAGTTAGCCAACGCAACTTTGTGTACTTCGTTTGTGTCCAACGACAAGACCAAGACCACTTTCAGATCCCCAGCATTATCAATACTTCATCCATATTCGTAGTATTTAGATTGCTTTATCATATTCTTACTTGTTCTTCGATTGCTTGCAGGAATAGACCTTCGTGGTCAGGTTGATCATGCTCCGGCGTGGTCAATAACCTCTCGAAGTTGGTTTAGCGATTGCTAAGGCGCAAGATCTGCATGTTTGTAGTCAGATCACCAAAGTCGACTCCACCAAATCGATATTTATCATCTTATTTAAAGATTGGGACACCTCCGCCTCTATCAAGTGGTATCGGTTTCCAGGTTGCTCGGTGAGAATTTTCAGTTTTCCCTAGATTAGATTTATTTTCTTACCTATTGTCCAAGAAATCCACAAAAAAGTTAGATCTATTCATCCTTTGTCCAAGCCAGTCTGAGCCTTTGCAATTTTCTTTTCATTGTTTCCATTATTGAATTATCGGTTGCACCGTTCGTGTCGAGTTGCTGGTCCTAGTGTCTAGTTCATTTAGAGTTTCGAGTTCTGTTCACATTAGTCACGCCGCCACTGCATCATTATCCCTTCCACTGTCCACCACCCATCCATCAATTTTTCACCACGTGCTACCCCCTTTTCATTGTCATAATCATAGTTGAGATCGTTCACATCTTCGCTTGATCCAATCTGCATCTTATCTAGTTTGTTTTGGAAAGAGAGAGAGAAAAAAAAGACGGAGAAAAAAAGAGAAAAAAGTAAAAAAAAAGTCAGAGAAACAAAAATAAAAAAAGTGTGAGGAAAAAAAGAGAAGAAAAAAAACAAAATTCGGATCTATCTAGACCCAGTCTCGTAGTTGAATTCGGATTGGAATCTGTTTTGTGCACTGTTCAGTAAAACAGGCATAACTTTCTCATACGAAGTCCGTTTTCGCTCTGCAAGTACTCAAATGAAAGCTAGCGACAAGCCGCATTTAAATAGTTGTAGAAGCATGTTCCATATTTGGCACCTCAAAATAGGCTTCAAAATAGGTCTTTTTACCCTCCGAAGTTCATGAACACACCTTGTTCCAGTTTTTTAGGTCGGTTTTAGAATTTTTTGACTCCTCATATCAACTCGGAATTGAATGATTCTTTTTTGCATTGGAAAGCTTGAGTTAGTGGTATTCTTTGAAAGAATTTATCAGAAAATTGGCTCAAACTTTTCAAGAGGAAAGTTGGAGAGAGAGTTGTTGTATATCCTGCTTGGCAGTTGTTTTTCACCATCTTTACTACCGTTGTGATCTTCACTTATATCTTGCTGTCCAGAGCTACTTAGAATCCTTCATTGATGCTAGTTGTGCTACGTCGTGACCTCATTAGTGTTCTAGGCTCGCGTCTCTAGTCCGGTCTAGTCTAGGACCAGCACAGTACCGTCATTGAGCGTTTATTCAACATTGCATCTTTGAATTGATTATTGCTAATTTGTTGCTACCATATATAGCCAACCCAACTCCACATATTTCTACACCGTGTATATGTACGTTCCCCTGGCAATCGCTTTACACAATCTTCAGAGTTACTTGACATCGCTGGTTGCCTGTCACCACCTGCCGCATGGTAAGAACTTGTAAGATATTGATATTTGCTTTACTGTGAGCACTTTACAAGCACATCCTAGTAGTTCATAGGAACATTATTCTTGAATTTTGTTTCTTGTTTCTACTAATCATGACAGGTTCCGGAGATAGAAGTTCTTGGACGACGGACACATCTTCACCATCACGAGAGTTGGGACAACACACACAAGCACATGGTCCGGTTATCTCTTTACCGTCATTTGAGGGTAGATTTAATCCTGCTATTTATCTCGCTTGGGAGCTTGAAGTAGAACAAAATTTTAGTCACCATGAATTTTTTGAACTTGAGTGAGTACGAACTGCCACTAGAGCATTTACTGGTTTTGCTTCTGTTTGGTGGAGTGTGCATTGTAATAAAAACATTGATAGCCAACCCACAACTTGGAATGATTTTAAAGATGTAATGAGATAACAATTTTCCCCTCCTTACTATCGTCGTGAATTGCTTCACAAATTTGAACAATTTAAACAAGGCAACAACATTGTTCATGCTTACTACCAGGAATTCAAATCTTATATGCATCATTGTGACATAGAAGAATCTGAGGATGATACAATGAATAGATTTTTTGGTGGTTTGAACCATGATATTCATGCAAGAGTTTAGTATATTCCTCGTTGTATTACTGGTATGTATGTTCATGCTTGTACCTTTGAGAGACAGTTACATGAGGATGCATTGGGTGACTACAACTACTACTATTCCAATTCACACTCACTACCATTGGTTGATTCCTCCACTGTTGCATCTACTAGAGCAGCTACACCTCAGATTGTGAGTGCGACAACATCTCAAGTGTATGGTATATTGTCATTGTCCATACCTACATCAACTACATCTTTGCGATAAGGTAATAGTAAAGGTATTCATGATATAACTTCACATGAGAATGATGCATGCCTAATTAACTTAAATACATAATGTGTTGAGTTACCTATGGATTTGAGCACGCCACCTATTTTAGAGAATCATGTTACTGTCATGAATGCATCATGTGATCAAACAACTGAAATACCAACAATTTTAAGTGCGCCCATTGAATTACCTGTTGATGTCAAAGAACCATGTGAATCAGGAAATAAATCAGATTTGGATCAAATTCATTTTAAAACAATTGTACCAATGTTTAATCATTTTGATATGACCTCTAATCTTGGTGATAATTCTGTGTCAAATGACTTGTTTCATTTTTGCTTATTTAAGCATGTTGTAGCATGTAAATTTTATTCAAGTAAGGTTTATTCACCAATGTTGGGATAGTTTAATGATGAACATTGTCAATCCTTTGATATGAATAAAAGCTTCACTTATATGTGCAAATTGAGTTGCAATATTTTCATTCCTTCTAATACTTGTGATAATATTTTGGTTTTACATTTTATGAACTATGAAAGTTACTCATGTATACATGTGTCATATGTGCAAAAATTAAGGGAAGGAAAAATGGATGCCATATACATATATAACATGTACACCTTGTCTATTTTGTTAGCCACATTTCAGATTAAGCAACGCCGAGGACGGCTTTGTTTTCAAGAAGGGGAGCATGATGAGGACATGACTACCTTGGATATGACCAAACATATTGAATACATGTATATTTGTGAGGTGATTTCCAATGCAAACTATGCAATAATTTATTTATGTCATCCAGTACAAAAATACTTCACAAACTTTTGTGCAATATCTAATTGCAGGTGTATGGGACATTTGTACAATCCACATATAAGGGAGAAAGATATGTTTACTTCCTATTCAAAAAGCTCTCTCACGCCACTTTTGGCCCAAGAGAAGATAGAGTCCAAGTCTCTCACATTCTGGACTCAGGTTCGGACTACACAGACACACCTGAATCAAAATGTTAATAAATTTTTCATCCGGACACCAAATTGGGTGATTCGTTTTTTGTTGGAAAATAGATTTTGTGCACTTTCGAACCCAATTGGATTCACCTTCAAATTCGTCCGGAGTGTTGAGTTATGGACGAAACAATCTGATGATGCAGCAGAATCCGAGTCAAACTACAAGTCCAAAGGTGTTACGCCACCTCCACTTGGGCCCATTGGCCTTGTACGACCTAGGGACGTTCTCCCAGCTCCTTGGCCGGCACCCCTTGCTCCTATATAAGTAGATCCATGTAGTAGCTTTTTGATTGGGATTTGTTTAGTTAAAAGTTAGCCAACGCAACTTTATGTACTTCGTTTGTGTCCCACAACCAGACCAAGACCACTTTCGGATCCCCGCCATTATCAATATTTCATCCATATTCACAATATTTAGATTGCTTTATCATATTCTTGCTTGTTCTTCGATTGCTTGTAGGAATAGACCTTCGTGGTCAGGTTGATCGTGCTCCAGCGTGGTCAATAACCTCTCGAAGTTGGTTTAGTGATTGCTAAGGCGCAACGTCATCCACGTTTGTAGTCGGATCTTCAAAGTCGAATCTAGCAAATCGATAGTTATCATCTCATCGAAAGATCGGGACACCACCGCCTCTATCAATAACTAGGCCACAATAACCATGGCAACACACAGTTTGTTGTAACCATGGTCCTGCTACCTGCTGTAGTGACCATGGGCCTCCTAGGGGCCGTAGGATCCATGGGCCTTCTATGGGCCGTAGGCTTCATGGACCTTCTATGAGTCGTTGGATCCATGGGCCTTCTATGGGCCGTACGATCTGGGCTTTCTATGGGCCGTCTATGTCGGTGTGCAAAAGTATGGGCTCTTTTTGTACCCCTTACTTGTGCACGGGCAGTCGTAGCCACGCCTCCGGCAGGGCCTAGCGGGGTAGCAGAAGATAGAACACGAAACTACCAAGACAGATACTCAATACAGTGAACAAGGAGCGGAAGACAAGCTGGACCTCCCCCGGAAACATCCTTGCCAGGGCGGCTTGCGTAAGCCCGGCAACCTCCTTGCCGGGACAACCCGTGAAGCACCAGCTTAGCCATCACCCTTGAGGACTAAGAGCTTTGACACCATCAACCATGTCAAGGCCAAGGCTCAGGGGGCGTGTGCAAAGTAGCATGCAGATGTTTGCAAAGATTGATAGCCCGCAGGTCCACATGGGACCAGAAGACGAAGACCCCCGGCAAGACCCTTGCCGGGGACGACCGCGAGAGCCTTGCCGGTGACGATTGTAGGGCCGCGGCCAGGGCCGTGCCCGACAAGGTTTTGCCACCTCACCACCACTCCAGTGCGACGACCAGCTCACCAACTAAGCAGGCGCCTGCGTGGCGGCATGCAGATCTTCATGGAGGCTCTACCACCGTGCCAACACAGCAGCTAGCTAGCTAGCGTGCCACTACATGCCTCGTCAGCTTGGACACATGTCAAGGCAAGGAAGAGCGGTGACGGACGGGACGACTTCTGTTGCCGTCCCCGATAAAGTGAGAGGGCACGTAGGCAGCGCATAAAATGTGTTTGTCCTATGACGCCCGCGATAAGTATTTACACTGTAGATACTTTCCACCTCCTGTGTGCCGCTGTGGCAACCCCTTTGACATATAAAAGGAGGACCGAGGCATACTGAGAGAGGATTCGTACTTTTTGGACTAGGCATGCACCACAGCTAGTTCAAGAGCTCAAGAACACTAATATACACGCAAGCAGGACTAGGGTTTTATGAACCAGTGCGGCCCGAAACTGGCTAAAAATCCCCTCGTGTTGATCGCTAGACCTGCTCTTGGTGCAGCTCCTCTCCCCGCCAATTGTAGAAGGGATTCCTGTGATCCCATAGGTGTTTGTTTCCCCGACATCTTTGGCGCGCCAGGCGGGGGGAGCTAGTCGTGAGAATCTGCTTTAGTAGTTAGTGCAGCAGCTTCTGCATCGCCATGGCTCCGAAGAAGAACACGATCACAGCGGTCGGTTCTTCTGGAGCCGCTTTGCCCGTGGCAGCACCGACTGGCGATGTGGCAGACGGCGGTGGCGGAGGAGATCAAGATCGTCCACGCCACCCTGATACAAGAATCCAGGCGAGCGGCGGCGTCTGCAGCGGTGACGACGGTCCGCACGCCGCCGCGTCCAAGGATGGAGCTGCACTACCTACAGGTGGCACGGGGACCTCCAAGGAAAGAAAGACGACCCCGCCAACACACGCGTCGCGGTCCTCTTAGCTCATACGCGGCGAACAGCGCCACGACGTTGAGGACCCCGGGCGTCGCCATGGCAAGAGCCCTCAGCATCACTCTCAAGATGCACAGGGCCGACATACACGCCATGATGCTGGCAAAAAAAGGAGCACGGCCGCGGAATCGTGATGGAACTCGTTCTATCATAGTTACAAGTCCAAGTTCCTCCCATTCCTCGCGCCTGTCGCTGCCATAGACACGAGCAGAAGCATTAGCGCGAGCGCAACTACTCCTCGACTTTCCTCCTGCTGTGGAGAAAGAGGAAGAGTGGAGGGCTACCATCCAAAGCCTTATTGGCCACGCCCACAGGGATGGCCACCGGGAAGCAAGTCCCTCGCGGCGCCAGACCACCGAGCCGGCGCGCGTTGATAGTGGAAGGGTTGAAGGCGCCGCAACCACGGTGCACCCCCCTCCACCATGGCCGGCCCGTCGGGTTGACGCCTGTGATAACGTGTCCACGGCGTCGTCTGACCCACGAGCGCGTTGCGACCAACGTCAAGATCTTCGGGAGCGGCTCAAGGAAGACGCCCGGACCACTATCGAGTGGCGATAGGAGGCGTGTCACCAATCTGATAGGCATGCTGGGCCTACTGCGTATAGGCCTGCGCTGAGGGATGCTGATGACTTGCCCTATGCAATAACTTGTCCAGCGTTCACCCGTGAGCTATGGCAGTTCCAGTGGCCCACCACCCGCACGTTCAAACTAGAGGTCTCGGAGAAGTACGTCGGCAAGACCCATCCGTCTGAGTTCTAAGCATTTACACCATCGCGATGCAAGCTGCTGGAGCATGAGACGACAAGGTACTCACCAACTATTTCCCGTTGGTGCTAAAGCCCAACATCAGGTCATGGTTGATGCACTTGCCAATAGATTCCATCTCCTCTTGGTCGGATCTATGCCACAAGTTTGTTGGTGCCTTCACGGGCGGCCACGTAGCTCCTGGCCAGGCAAGTGATTTGCATGTGATCCTTCAGAGGGATAACGAGCGCTTGCGCAAGTACATACAGATATTCGGCAGTGTGCAGTACAACATCCCCGATGTTCATACCACCGCTGTCATCAGCGCGTTCCATCAGAACAGGCGCAATCATAAGATGTGTGAAGAACTGGCGATGAACAAGGTTGTGGATGTTGCCGAACTGTATGTTTTGTCTGATAGATGTGCCCGAGCTTAGGAAGGAAGGAAGTACCCCGGCGAAGATGCTGGCGCGGGAAATGATTCTGAGGATGAAGAGGTCGTCGCCCCGGCAAAGGGTCGCGGCGACACAACGGGAAGCGCAAGGGCAAGACCGTGCTTGCCATCGAGGAATCCAGTGACCCCGGCACTGCTAAGAAGGCCATGGTTGACGACCCCGGCAAGGATGTTTCCAAGTGCAAGGCCTGTCGGGCCTTCGCAACTGCCGGCAAGACGGAGGGCTCTGACAAGCTGTACTGCAAGATTCACCGTACCAAGGGCCACGACCTCCAAAACTGCCGCCAAGTTGAGCAGCTGATGGAGAAGCGGAGGGTTGAGTACGTGAGATGAGACAAAGAAAAGGGCCAAGATGGCGCTGAGGGGTCCGGCAAGAAGCACGGTGGCCGGGGAGGTCACCGCAACAAGGAGAAGAAAGAAGAGAGGCCCTCCCGATGACGCGGCAAAAAAGAGGAGGATGATGACCATGATGATGATGACGAGTCCACCGAGCATGAGTTTCAGAAGGCGACAGAGGTCATGTGTGTTGACGGAGGTGCCTTGTTGCATTCTTCCCACCACCAACTTAAACAGTGGGCGCGTGAGATCAATGCGATGGAACCGATGGTCGACGCCCAGAGGCCATTAAAGTGGTCCCACAAACCTATCATTTTCGACGCCGAGGATCACCCTGATCGAGCAACCTTGGTCGGGTGTTTGCCGTTTTTGGTCGCACTGAAAGTGCTAGTTATCGACTAGAGGGGGGGTGAATAGGCGATTTTTATCAAAGTCTTCAAAACGTGGAAGTTTCGAAGACAAACAATAGAAATGACCTAATTGATATGCAGCGGAAGATAAACTACACCAAGCAAGCCATAGTCAAGTATGCAATAGTGTTAACGTACGAAGACTAATAGCAACTAGGTAGTAAGGATCAGGATGGAAGATCGTATGAAGCCAATCAACAATAGTAGTCAAGCAATGAAGTCAAACAGATAAGACAGATAAGCAATGACTTCACGAAGACAAACTCAAAGTAAAGGAGGGAAGGGATAGAACCAGTCACTTGTTGAAGACACATGATTTGTTGGACCAGTTCCAGTTGCTGTGACAACTGTACGTCTGGTTAGGGAGGCTGAGATTCAACTCAGAAGACCGCGTCTTCACCTTATTCCCCTTGAGCTAAGGACACACAGTCCTCGCCCAATCACTCTGGTAAGTTTTCAAGGTAGACTTCCGAACCTTCACAGACTTCGTTCACTGGCAATCCACAATGACTCTTGGATGCTCAGAACGCGAGGCCTAACCGGCTAGAGGATACACAGTCCTCAAGTGTAATAAGTCTTCAGGTCACACAGACAGAAAGACTTCAGTGATGCCTAACACTCTTTGGCTCTGGGTGTTTGGGCTTTGTCCTCGCAAGGATTTCTCTATCAAAGGCTTTGAGGTGGGTTGCTCTCAAAATGATAAAAGCCGTAAACTAACTCTGAGCAGCCACCAATTTATGGTGTAGGGGGTGGGCTATTTATAGCCACAAGACAACCCGACCTGATATGTCCGAAATGACCCTAGGTCACTAAGGAACTGACACGTGTTCCAACGGTCAGATTTCAAATACACACGGCAACTTTACTTGGGCTACAAGCAAAGCTAACTCATCCATCTCTGGATAAGATTTGCTCTCATTGTCTTCGCTCGAAGACATAAGATTTGGGTTGAGCATCACTTCAGTCACTCTGACTTAGTTCACTTGGACCCCACTTAACAGTACGGTGGTTCCTATGACTCAACAAAGAAGAAAAGGAAACAACAAAACAACTCAGTCTTCGCGCTCCATAGTCTTCACTCAATGTCTTCTCAGGTCATAGACTTCAGTGTGAATATCTTCACACACCACCATTGTCTTCAATGTCTTCATACATTTTTAGGGGTCATCTCCGGTAGGTAAACCGAATCAATGAGGGACACTTCCTGCGTTATCCTGCAATTCTCACAAACGCATTAGTCCCTCAACCAACTTTGTCGTCAATACTCCAAAACCAACTAGGGGTGGCACTAGATGTACTTACACGCACCCACGATACACAACCTCAAGGTGACGAAAATGTTAGTTGATGGTGCGGCCAGTCTGAACTTGATCTCGCCCAACGTGATCAAGAGGCTGCAGATCCCTGATGAGGATCTCAAAGAAACGGGTACGTTCCAAGGGATCAATCCAGGGAGAAGTCAGACCAAGGGAAAGGTCAGGCTGGGAGTTACATTTGGTGGCAACCTAAACTACAGGACAGAGAGGATCGTTTTCGATGTCGCCGAGATCCCATTGCCGTATAACGGGATCCTTGGCCGTCCAACACTAGCCAACTTCATGGCGGCATCGCACTACGCGTACAACAAGCTGAAGATGCCTGGCCCAATGAGCATCATCATCGTCAGCTGTGACAAGAGGGATGCACTCATCTGTGCCGACCAACTCTATCGAGAAGCAGTTGCAGTGTCCGCGGCCAAGATACTTGCTCCTGCCACTAAGAAGAAGACCGACAAGGCTTCGGCCACTGACAAGACTCCTGGCTCCAGCAAGGGCTCCTGCACTCGCTCCAGCAAACAAGCCTCTTCGGAGTGCTGCGTTCCCACTGAAGACATGGCAGAGAGCTCTACCGGCAAGAGCAAGAAGTCCAAGGCGGTCCCACCAGAGACCAAGAAGGTATCCATCAGGGAGGATGGCACGGGCGAAACTTTTACCATAAGCTCCATCCTTGACAGCAAATAGGAAAGCGCGCTCGTCGCCTTCCTGCGGGCGAATGTCGATGTGTTTGTGTGGCAAGCATCCGACATCCCCGGTGTTCCCAGGGAGGTGATTGAGCACCACCTTGCTATCTGTCCCCATGCGCGGCCCGTCAAGAAGAAGGTCAGAAAGCAAGCTTTGGAGTGACAAGAGTTCATTATCGAGCAGATCAGGAAGTTGGAAGCGGCAGGCTTGGTCAAGGGAGTACTCCACCCGACGTGGTTTGCCAATCCAGTGGTAGTGCGTAAGGCGAATTGGAAATGGAGGCTGTGTATTGACTATACTGATATCAATAAAGCCTGTCCAAAGGATCCTTTCCTGTTGCCACGCATGGACCAGATAGTGGACTCCACTGCCGGGTGTGACGTGATGTCGTTCCTTGACGCACACTCAGGATAGCATCAGATCTTCATGAAGAAGGAAGATGAAGAAAAGACCACGTTCATCACCCCATGTAGTATGTACTGTTACATACGAATGCCTTTCGGGTTGAAAAGCGTGGGTTCAACATTCGCCCGAGCAGTCCAAATTAGTTTTGATCCCCAGCTGCATAGAAATATGGAAGCTTATATGGATGATATAGTGGTCAAAACCAAGGACAAGGCCATGCTCATGCAGGATCTGGAGGAAACCTTTGGAAATTTGTGCAAGATCAACCTCAAGCTCAACGCAGAGAAGTGTGTGTTTGGCGTACTATCTCGCAAACTTCTTGGGTTCTTTGTGTCTCAACACGGAATCAAAGCAAATCCCGACAAGATTAAAGCGATTGAGCAGATTGAGGCGCCCAGATGAGTCAAGGATGTCCGTAGGCTTGTCGGCTGTGTTGCCGCCCTGAGTAGTTTCATCTCTAAATCTGCTGAGCGCTCCCTCCCATTTTTCAAGAGTTTGAAAAAGGTGGGTCCAATGAAATGGACTCCGGAGGCAGAGGCAGCACTACAAGATTTGAAGAGGTACCTTTCCTCTATGCCAATACTAGTCGCGCCCAAACCGCAAGAGCCATTGCTGCTACATTTAGCAGCAACGAATCAAGTGGTTAGTGCTGCGCTAGTGGCGTAGAGAGAATTTAAGGAAAAGGAAACAACAGAGGCAAGGCCATCAGATGAGGAGCCGGAGCCGGCAGGACCCGATGCCGACAAGGTAGATCCCCCGGCAGAGCCAGGTCCCGGCAAGACGGAGTCTGCGCAGGTGAGCGAAGTAAGGCAGAAGAAGGAAGTGGTGCAGCACCCAGACTATTTTGTCAACTCCCTCTTCCAGGGGGCTAGATCAAGGTATTCTGGCATGCAGAAGCTGCTTTTCAGCCTCCTTATGGCCTCGAGAAAGCTGCGTCACTATTTCCAAGCACATGAGATTACCGTCGTCACTCGCCTCCTGTTGCAACAAAACTTGCACAACCCGGATGCCACTGGGAGGATTGTGGAGTGGGTGTTGGAACTGTCAAGCTTTGGCCTCAAGTTTGAAAGTACTTCGACGATCAAGAGCAGAGCCTTGGCAGAGTTCATAGCCGAATGGACCTTCACGCCCGACGAAGAAGTTCAAGAGACCACTCTTCCTGGCAAAGAGGCATGTAGTCATTGGATTATGTACTTTCATGGGGCTTTCTCGCTGCAAGGTGCTGGTGCAGGTGTGCTACTCGTAGAGCCCACCGGAGAGTGCCTCAAGTACGTGGATGAAGTGAGGAAGTTGGAGGAGCGCTTTGACAGTCTACAAGCAGAGCATGTTCCTCGAGCAGAGAACAACATTGCTGATGACTTGGTAAAACGTGCCGCCCTCAAGTTGCCTATGGAACCAGGTACCTTTGTGCTTCAATTAACCCAGCCATCTGTTGAACCATTAGCAGGACAGAACAAGGGAAGGAAAGCAGGCCCCGGCAAGTACTTTCCTGCTGAGCTCCCAGGAGCCACCGACAAGGAAGCTGCCGTGTACCCCAAACTTGTCGGGGAGCAGCAGCCTCCGGCAGGGCCCCAAGCCCTTGTTGTAGAGACTGCTGCCCCTACGGCAGAAGACATGCCTTTAGTCCTTGCCGTCGAGCCTCAGGCTCCAACATGGGCAGAACATACTCTTCATTTCCTCCAAACAGGGGAGCTCCCTGAGGAGCAGGAAGAAGCAGAAAAAGTAGCTCGTCGGGCCAGCATGTACCAGTTTGTAGATGATGTCCTATACAAAAGGAGATCGAACGGCGTGAAATTGAACTGTATTCCTCAGGAGGACGGACTAGAGCTATTGGCAGAGATACATTGAGGCATATGTGGCTCCCACATAGGGTCAAGGGCCCTTGCCGGCAAGGCATTCCGGCAAAGTTTCTTCTGGCCCACCGCTCTCCAGGATGCAACTGCACTAGTAACCAAGTGTGAAGCGTGCCAGTTCCATTCAAAGAAGCTTCATCAACCAGCCCGGGCCCTTCAAACAATTCCTCTTTCCTGGATATTTTCGGTCTGGGGGCTCGACATACTGGGCCCCTTTCCCCGTGCTATCGGGGGCTTTGAGTACTTGTATGTTGCAATTGACAAGTTCACAAATTGGCCAAAGGTGGAGCCAGTGAGGAAGGTGACAGCACAGTCAGCCGTCAAGTTCTTCAAGGGACTCGTTTGCCGTTTCGATGTGCCAAACAGAGTCATCACTGACAACAACACACAGTTCAAGAGCTGCACCTTCATGCAGTATATCCAAGACTTTGGCAGCAAAGTTTGCTTTGCTTCTGTTGCTCTTACAAGAAACAATAGCCAAGCAGAAAGGGCAAATGTTGAAGTGTTGCATGGCCTCAAAACAAGAACTTTTGACATGCTACACAAGTGCGGAAGGCGCTGGATTGATGAATTGCCAACGGAACGACACCAAATCGAGCCATTAGCCAGACACCCTTTGCCCTGGTAGACGGGGCAGAAGCAGTTCTCCCCATGGAACTCATATATGGGTCACCTCGAGTGCTCACTTATGATGAGCTTGAGCAAGAGCAGTTGCGCCAAGATGATGCAACGCTCCTTGAGGAAGATCGTCTTCAGGCTGCTGTGTAGCCGCTTGCTACTAGCAAGCCTTGTGCCGCTACCATAGCCGCAAGGTTCATGCCCGAAGCCTTGAGGAAGGAAACCTTGTTCTTCGGCGTGTTCAGTCCACCAAGAATTCAAACAAGTTGACGCCGAAGTGGGAAGGCCCTTATCGGGTAATACGAGTCACCAGACCCGCGCAGTCCGTCTGGAGACTGAATATGGCATTCCGGTGAGCAATTCCTGGAATATTGAACATCTTCGCAAGTTTTACTCATAGGGCGCGGTTGCTAGGAGCCTCGGCAACCCCGTTTTGTACTAGCCTTGCTGGCAAGGCATGTAACCCTATGTACAGAGCCAGGCGCAGACCCTGTGCCCAGTCGAGTAACTTTTAGTATGTGCAGTTTCTTGTTGATTTCCATGTTTTCTATATAAGTATATGCATGCTTGTCCAGGATATTATACTGCCTCTGATTCCAGCAAATACTAATGGACCGTTAAGGTTCAAATTTTCCTGTCCTCTCCTCTTTCTAGCCACAATAAAGGCGCTCGGCCCCGCCGTCCCTGTCGTGGACTTGGCTCCGACAAGAAGCTGATAAGACTGCCCGACACGTCGTCCCCGGCAACCCAAACAGATAAAGTTCACCTCTTGTCCATCCATGTTCGTAACATGTGACTTGTGCATTAGCAAACCCCGCCACTCCTTTTAGGCTTAGGTGCTCTCATCCTTCACGCGAACGTTGCTTCGGTCAGAATGGTCGTAGCAGCCTCTGATAAAAAGAGATTGGCAGGGGGCTGGGCCATTTGTGTGTAACCCAGTAGATGTGACTCTCCGGTAGGCACATAGGGCGCCGTCAAGATAGCTTGCCGGGAAGACTCGTTTATTTACATTAAAAAGGTGTTTCGTCTCTGCATGGACGTACACATGCATGAGTTCCCGGCAAAGCTCGTCTTTTTCATTGATATGCTGATACAAGTACAAATGTTACAAAACATAAGCATGGCCTCGAGAGATTACATTATCTAGAAAGTTAAGATTTGGCAAGTGCCCACAAATTAAAAGAAGATAAGTGCCTCGTAATTCCCATTCTTGCCCTTTTCCTCCCAGCTACGGCAAGTGTGGGCAGAGACGGGCATGGGGAACGCGTCGATGGAGAGCTTGGCGGGGTAGCCCGCAGACCACCGACGCCAGAACCAGCAAGACGCAACCCCCGACAAGGCGTGTTGCCAGGGGAGCAGGCGGAGCAAATGATGGTGTTGCCACTGATGGTCAGCTGGAGTCGGAGTCGTCGTCCTCCCGCCCGTTGCCGTCGTCATCACTAGCGTTGTCCTCCTCGTCACTGTCGCTCGAGGAGGAACTTTCGTCATCCGTGGAACTCTCCACGCAGAACCTAAGCGGATTCCTGAGCTCCCGAAGACCTTGATGGAGAGCAGGCCGTTCTCCATTAACTTGAATTCGAGAAACCGCGCCTCCGACAAGTTGTGGGCGCGTGCAAAAGTTTTCCACCCACTGAGGGATTCCTGGATTAGGGGGTCCTCGGACAGCCAAACTATATACTTTGGCCTGACTGTTGGACTATGAAGATACAAGATTGAAGATTTCGTCCCGTGTCCGGATGGGACTCTCCTTTGCGTGGAAGGCAAGCTTGGCAATTCGGATATGTAGATCTCCTTCTCTGTAACCGACTCTGTGTAACCCTAGCCCCCTCTGGTGTGTATATAAACTGGAGGTTTAGTCCGTTGGACAAGAACAATCATAATCATAGGCTAGCTTCTAGGGTTTAGCCTCTATGATCTCGTGGTAGATCAACTCTTGTAATACACATATCATCAAGATCAATCAAGCAGGAAGTAGGGTATTACCTCCACCGTGAGGGCCTGAACCTAGGTAAAAACATCGTGTCCCTTGTCTCCTGTTACCATCCGCCTAGACACACAGTTCGGGACCCCCTACCCGAGATCTGCCGGTTTTGACACCGACATTGGTGCTTTCATTGAGAGTTCCACTGTGTCGTCATGATAAGTCTTGATGGCTCCTTCAATCATCTGCAACGATGCGATCCAGGGTGAGGTTTTCCTTCCCAGACAGATCTTCGTATTCGGCGGCTTCATACTGCGGGCCAACTTGCTTGGCCATCTGGAGCAGATCGATAGCTACGCCCCTAGCCATTAGGTCAGGTTTGGAAGCTTGAAATACACTGCCGACATCCGCAGAGACTTGATCTTCAACGGATTCGAGCCCATGACAGGTGCGTCGTACAGTCACGATGAGCATGACTTAGATCTACCGTCAGACGTTGTTCAGGAGAACGCACCTGCAGCTGCCCTGGCCTTAGATCCGGAGCAGATCACGCCATCCGGGGACGGGCGGATACACCCCACCATGGAGGCCGCACACTCATCGGCGCTAGAGCCGAACACAGACTTCACCTCCAAAGAGATATGTGTCATCGGACCCTCGAACTCGTTTCCGGCCATAGGCTCCGAACCGCGCGCATCCGTGCCTATCAAATCTGATTGGGCACCGATCATGGAGTTTACCTTCGTGGATATCTTTCAGCACTCACCCTTGGGCGACGTGCTAAATTCACTAAAATCCCTCTCCCTATCAGGAGACTCTTGGCTGAACTATGTCCGGCTTGAGTGGGAAGCGGACGACGAAGGAATTCGTTTCCCACCCACCACCCACTTGATAGGCACTGTCGATGACTTAACCGACATGCTTGATTTCGACTTCAAATACGCCGAGGGTATGGACGACGATGCCGGAGAGGAACAGGAACCACTGCCCACAGGACGCTGGACAACCACCTCATCATATTATATATATGGTGGACACACCCAAAGAAAGCGATGGCAATGAGGCAATGGAGGGTAATCCCCTTGAAAAGCAGTCTAAGCACCGACGCCATTGGCGCCGCTCTAAGCCTCATCATAGCAAAAATAGCGATACCGGCACAAGAGACAATAATGCTCTGAATAATGCCGAGGACGAGAACAATCCTGCCCAGCCAAGCTTCAAGCAGGTCGAACGCGAGGATGGGCAAGCTAGCCCTAAGGAACAGGCAATGGATGGAGAATCAGAGGATGACAATTACATGCCCCTCCCCGAAGACGAGGTGAGCCTCGGCGACGAAGAATTCATCGTGCCTGAGGATCCCATCGAGCACGAGCGCTTCAAGCGCCGGCTTATAGCCACTGCAAAAAGCCTGAAGAAAAAGCAGCAGCAGCTTCAAGCTGATCAAGATCTGTTAACCGATAGATGGACTAAGGTCCGGGCAGCCGAGGAATACGGACTCGAGCGCCCAACCAAAAGTTACACAAAGTGCAGGTTGCTACCTCAACTCGAAGAGGAGGCACTAAAGCCTACACTACCAGCTCAAGATGCGGCTGACCGGCCACCTCGTGGCCGAGACAAAGCGGTGTATCAGCCCCGAAGTCCAGCCCGCACCCCGTCGCCAAACAAGCAAAAACACGAAGGTCCTAGGCTCCACGCATGACCTGCGAGACAAATTGGAAAACAAAGCAGGACAACCAAGATTGATCTACGGATCACAGGGGCGCGCCCCAACGCGAGACAATGAGCGTCACGCCGGATATATTAAAAGCAAATCCGGCCGGGCCAAATACAACAGATCAGACTCATTTGAACTGCATCGTGATGTAGCCTGGCATAGAGGCGCCGCACACCCCCTATGCTTCACTGATGAAGTAATGGATCATGAATTCCCAGAAGGGTTTAAACCCGTGAACATTGAATCATACAATGGTACAACAAACCCCGCGGTATGGATTGAAGATTTTCTTCTCCACATTCACATGGCCCACGGCGATGATCTACATGCCATCAAGTACCTCCCACTAAAACTCAAAGGACCGGCTCGACATTGGCTGAACAGCCTGCCGGCAAACTCTATTGGCAGTTGGGAGAACCTGGAAGACGCATTCCTTGACAACTTCCAGGGCACTTATGTGCGACCACCAGATGCTGATGACTTAAGTCACATAACCCAACAGTCCGGAGAGTCAGCCAGGAAATTCTGGACTCGGTTCCTAACTAAGAAGAACCAAATTTTCGACTGTCTAGATGCCGAAGCCCTAGCGGCCTTTAAGAATAACATCCGTGATGAGTGGCTCGCCCAACACCTCGGCCAAGAGAAGCCGAAGTCCATGGCAGCCCTCACAACACTCATGACCCGCTTTTGTGCGGGCGAAGATAGTTGGCTGGCTCGCAGCAACAGAACATCAAGAAATCCTGGCACCTCAGATACTAGAGATATCAACGGCAAGCCCCGGCGCAATAGACACAATGGCGACAACGCCGAAGACACGATAGTCAATGCCGGATTTAGTGGCTTTAAGTCTGATCAGCGAAAAAAGCCATTCCAAAGAAACAATATGGGATCGTCCAGTCTGGACCACATACTCGATCGTTCGTGTCAAATTCACGGCACCTCCGATAAACCAGCCAACCACACCAACAGAGAATGATGGGTGTTTAAACAGGCCGGCAAGTTAAATGCCGAAAACAAGGAAAAGGGGCCACATAGTGATGACGACGAGGGGCCCCGGCTGCCAAACACAGGAGGACAGAAGAAATTTCCTCCCCAAGTGAAAACAGTAAATATGATATGCACCATCGATATTCCCAAACGGGGGCTGAAGCGCGCACTAAGGGACGTCTACACGATGGAGCCAGTCGCCCCAAATTTCAACCCATGGTCTTCTTGTCCGATCACTTTCGATCACAGAGACCATCCTACCAGTATCCGTCATGGCGGTTCAGCCGCGTTGGTCCTCGAGCCCATCATTGATGGATTCTGCCTCACACGAGTCCTTATGGACGGTAGCAGCAGCCTGAACCTGCTATATCAAGATACAGTGCGCAGAATGGGCATCGATCCCTCAAGGATTAAACCCACAAAAACCACCTTTAAAGGTGTCATACCAGGTGTAGAGGCCTGTTGCACAGGCTCAATCACACTGTAAGTAGTCTTCGGATTTCGAGACAACTTTCGAAGCGAGGAGTTTATCTTCAATATCGTCCCCTTCCGTAGTGGCTACCACTCACTACTAGGATGAACCGCATTTGCTCGATTCAATGCAGTGCCACATACGCCTACCTCAAGCTCAAGATGCCCGGACCTCGCGGGGTTATAATAGTCAATGGAAACACAGAACGCTCCCTCCATACAGAGGAGCACACTGCGGCCCTCGCAGCAGAAGTACAGAGCAGCCTTCTTAAGCAGATCTCCAACACGGCAATAACGCCCCCGGACACCGCCAAGCGCGTCCGAAGTACTCTGTAACCGAATCTTTCGGCATGTCCAGAGGTCGCCTAGCAATTCGGCCTCCGTCATTGTCCCGGTCAAGCGGTGAAATTTGTGTCACGCGTACATAATTACGCACTTTAAATACCGTGGGCATAGGCGGAGGAATGGCCACAATGCGGTCCAAAATGCGGCTCAACTGTCACAGGACCCGTACACCTTCACCCTTTTCTTTCTTTCAGGTCCTTTTCTTTTCAAGGCTCTTCCGATAATCTGAGTATCGGACCCGTTACGGGACGGAAACACCAAGGAGGCAAGAAGCTTTGACGTACAAGGGAATCCCCAGGTGGTCTCTGATAACTATCGCTATACCTGTTTTACATACCCACACGCAACTCGCTCTTGGTTAGGACATGTCAATTACTCTTATTTTGCTTATCGCACTACTTGTATACATACGCCTTGACTTATTATTATAACAATGGGAAATAATGAAAAACGTCAGCTTATTATTACATTTCTCTATCTTTTCCTTGACTGTTTATTTATTACAAATAGCCTCCGTACACTTTGGTACGTTCAGCTCGCCAGGGGCTTCAGTGTACCCCATAACACGGCAAGAAAAGTCCGAACAATTTCGACAGTGCGGCACCCCAAACTTATAGCATTATATGCATCAGCTCCGAATCATGTCTTGGGTCAATAGTTGGGTTTGCCCGGCTCCCATGTTTTGGTACCACTATATCAGCTAAGGTAGCACAAGGAGAACTACTGTGATTGTGTCCCGGTTCTTCCGGACGAGCACCTCAGTAGAGAAAGCTAAAAACTAACTGTCATGATGCAGCGAGAGTCAGTCGCTATTCGAGAGGTCACAAATCCTTAAAGATTTTTTTCCGCTTTAGGCGAGGAATCGTCCTTGTCCGATTTAGGCGTGTATAGCGCCCCAAGTTCGGCCTTCCGAATACTACGGGCTTCGCCAAAATTTAAAATTGTAGACTTCTATGGCTAAGTGAGAGTGATAAAGTTGTATAGTCCGATTCCTTGTTAGCTACGCTAAACACCTCCTTAAAGGACCAAAAATTTGGATAAAGAGTGTTTAGATTTATCCCGAGCACCCCAGTACTAGTTACATGGGGGTAGAAGCCAACGACTGGCCAACTCTCAGATTTTATGAACAGCCACATAGAAGGCAATATTTTAAATCAACAAGCGTTATACAGCGCAAATGAACTCGTTTTCATATTACACGATGAAATTAGTACATTCATTCAAATATTACATCCTTAGCACCTTCCTCCGCCACAAGGAGGGTGTCGGTGTCAAAACCGGCGGATCTCGGGTAGGGGGTCCCGAACTGTGCGTCTAGGCAGATGGTAATAGGAGACAAGGGACATGATGTTTTTACCCAGGTTCAGGCCCTCTCGATGGAGGTAAAACCCTACTCCTGCTTGATTAGTATTGATGATATGGGTAGTACAAGAGTAGATCTACCACGAGATCAGAGAAGCTAAACCCTAGAAGCTAGCCTATGGTATGATTGTTGTTCGTCCTACGGACTAAAACTCTCCGGTTTATATAGACACCGGAGAGGGCTAGGGTTACACAGAGTCGGTTACAATGGGAGGAGATCTTCATATCGTATCGCCAAGCTTGCCTTCCATGCCAAGGAAAGTCCCATCCGGACACGGGACGGAGTCTTCAATCTTGTATCTTCATAGTCCAGGAGTCCGGCCAAAGGTCATAGTCCGGCCATCCGGACACCCCCTAATCCAGGACTCCCTCAGTAGCCCCTGAACCAGGCTTCAATGACGACGAGTCCGGTGCGCAAGTTGTCTTCGGCAATGCAAGGCGGGTTCTTCTTCAAATTCCCTGTACCCGTCAAATAGTGTCCGGCTTCTAGTGTGTGCTGCCCTCCTCAGCTTCTGTGCCCCATAATGACCATCTTCCACGTGTCAAACGAATGCGAAAAGCCAGGGGATTTTTTCATTTACCCCCCCCCCCCCGGTTGCATTAATGAACCGCCCATAAAAGAGACGGGGATTTAGATCCAATTCACACCATCTTCCCTCCGCGAGCTTTCATCAGAGTGCCTTCAACAGAGATCCATTCCACCATGGCTGGTCGGTGCAGCTCCTCCTCTCGCCTCTCCAGCCCTCGGCCCGGAGATTGGGGGCGGTGTTCCGTCCCGCATAGCGAGCTAGTAGTGCTTCAGTCCAAGGGGCTTCTCCCCCTAGCATATATGGTCCCAGTTCGAGCCGAGATTGCTACCTATAGCGGCGGAGAGCAGGCGGAGAGCATCCCCAATCCCTCTCAAGGAGAGCGGCTATGCCTAGTCCCTTATTTGATGAGAGGACTCGGATATCCAATTCATCCGTTTCTCCGAGGGTTGCTGGAGTTCTACGACCTCCAGCGACACAACCTCATGCCCGCCTCCATTCTGCACATTGCGGGCTTCGTGGCCCTCTGTGAACTGTTCTTGGGTGTTGAGGCCCATTTCGCGCTGTGGAAGAGGTTGTTTTGCCTCATGCCCCGTTCTCAGGAGGGGTCTATTTATCAAGTGGGCGGAGCCGAACTATGGCGCATCGCAGGGACCGGATATCTATCCGGTACCCCAAAGAGGACGTCCGAGGACTGGTCCTCGGAGTGGTTCTATATAGATGGTGTCCCCCTGCCGGACCCTGTACGGATCAGCCTCCCTGAGTTCAATAATGCTCCATTGAAGAAGTGCCTGAGCTGGCACCCACAGAACCCTCAGAGAGAAACTGATAGGGACGTCCTTTACCTTATGAGCCGGATAAGGTTGTTGGCTCACTCCGGACTAACCATGATCAAGGTCATGGCCATATGCATTACGCGAGGGGTGCAGCCGCTTCAATACAGAGGCCACCCCATGTGGGATTTCAACGGGGAGGACGACGCCACCAAGTGCGGTTGTAAGGGGCCAGATTTGGCCGCCACTTTAACGAGAATCTTATCCGCTTTGTACAAGGGAGAAGAAGAGGAATTCCTTCGTGCCAACCCGGAGGGCGGATTCTCCATGTACAATCCTCCCAGTTGGGTGAGCGAACATTTTCACCTGCCGACCTGCTTTCGAAATTCCCATAGTTGAGTACTTAGTCTAACAATGTTAACGCAGGAGCTGCGCCAGACTGTGAAGGAGATAAACAGTCCTCCTCCACAACCCGAGGACCCGGAACGGTCCCTCGATCCGGACTCCCAAGAGGATCCGAACTTATGCATGGAGTTAATTGATGGGGTGTTTCATCAATTGAGTAGGGACAACACCCTGGTGGCCATTACGGCCGACTATCCCGGACTGCTTCCAGCCTCAAAGGTAACCGAGACCGAAGTCCCAGTATTTTCAAGGAGATCCATCCATGCTTTATCTTGAATGCCGTGAACTAATAGTGTTTCATTTTGCAGGGTAAATCCTTTAGGCGGAAGGCCGAGCCCGCGGTGGGCAGCCAACAAGGGCCGCTAAAGCCAGACGGGTCAAAAAGAAGTGCAGACCAAATCGAGATTCCGGCGCAATGGTACGGGGTGCAATTTAACGCCTACGGTTTATGCCCCTGAGTCTTACTAACGCTCATGATTTTTTTAGAAAGAAGAGAGCCCGCCGGACTATTTCCACCGGCCAAGGTTCAAGGCCGGGTCCAGAAGCGGAGACGGGCACGGGGCAACCTCGGGCGTTCCTCCGACAGAGCATGCAGACGGGCTATCTGCCACCAATTCAGAGGTGGAGAGTGCCCTGAACCATAAGCGTCGCCGGACTGTTCTTCGTGACGCGTGTTTTTCCCAGAGGCATTGGACGCCTTTAATACAGGAGATGCGTATCTCTGTGCCGCTCAAAATGGTGTAGCCAGAGCCACAGAGCAGTATGTAAAAGACATACAGTTGAGTAAAATTGAAGGTTATGTATGTCAGTAGCCCCAGAGACTTGAAACGGTGAAGATAACTATTTTAAGGATCATGTGTTATGCAGTGTGTTACAAAGAAGAATACGCAACTGTCCCAGGAGCTTGAAGAGTGCAAGGCCCAACTCGAGGCCGCACTGACCACTTCAGAAAATGCCAAGGAGACGCCCTCAGGTAATATATGCTTCGAAAGATAATTCCGTTGTGAAGTGCGGCAGGTGTGCAACTCTGACTATAATAGTGCAGATGGGGCCATAGTAAATCCGGACAAGCAACAACTCCTACGCCAACTAAAGGCTGGCGAGAGCATGCTGACGAGGGTGAGGTAAGAGAAGAACAAACTTCAAGACGCCAATACCCAGCTGGGCGAGGAACTAAAGGATGTTCGTATTCAGCTGTCTGCTTCCGTAAAGGATAATTGGCAACTTCGACGCGACATTTTTAGTAAGTGCTTGAACAAATCTTCGAAAAAAGAATTCGGCGAGGAAGTCGATTAACAGAGCTATGTCTGTAGGTCTGCTGACAGGTCGTCCTGCGGAGGAAATGCCCGGTTCAACGGTAGACCTTCTTCCCGAGCTGTTGCAACTGCACGAACGAGTTCGGAAGGCAATGCAGAGCGTCATTCAGGCTATGTGGCCATCCCTCTCCATGCCCGAAGGCCTTGGGGAGCTTACAAAGAAGCTGGAGGGAGTGCGGAAGCGCTTCCGGTTGTGGAAGATATCGGCCTACCGTCAAGGTGCCAGGGAGGCCTGGGCCATGGTGAAGACTCGGTACACGAAGGCTGACCCAAACCACATGGCCGAGGTCAGCCCTATGGGTCCTGACGGAAAGGAGATCCCTGTCAGCTTAGTATATGGCCAGGTAGAGCTGGCTGCAAAGTATTCCCAATAGGACTGTAAATTAGACCGCATGTTGGATGGTATTGAAGAAGAATATACCGTGTCGGATTGACTCTGTAAGTTAAAATGACATGAAAAATGCCTTCTAGCCAGATTGTAGATCATTTGTCATTGTGGACCTTTTCGCTTCGACCTCTGGACCCTATAGTCCGGAGTGTGTCTGAATACCCTCTCGATTATGTAAGAACTGGGGCATGCATGGAGACAAGGCGTAGGGGTCATAATTGCTTTAGCAGACAAGTGCCCAACTAGTTATGTTATATTACATGGTTAGTAAGAAACATCTTCCAGGGAGAATAGTTCCGTTAGGGGTTCCTTTCCCTGGGAGGCATGCCCTAAAGTGCATGTCCGAACTGCTAAAAAGAGCAGAAAAGCATCTGGGGGCAGATAAATAAACACGAAAGATCATCTTTTAGTTCACCGACCGAATATTCCCTTAAGATCACTAGCTTTCGGCTTCACACAGTCTAAGGTACACATCCGGCTGACCCGACAGTAACAATCGCAGAGGTGCTCCCTTTACCACCTAGCCGAACGAACGGGAACGTAGGGGTAAGCACAGGAGCCAGGCAACCCAGCTTGGCCAAAACTTAAGTCATATCGATGCATATAATGGTGTATAAAAGGTTCATGCGGAAGTGTCCCACATGTTTTGGGCATGAGGCCCGTTTTATATAAACTTATGATAAAGAAGCCCCCAGGTATGAGAGCACGGGTGGCGCGTCTAGTATGTGCGAACAATGCACATGCAAGCCCCTAAGGGCTTGGGAGAAAAAAGGTAGGGAGAGGGAGCGAAATCCCGGACAGCTAATGTGAAAAAATAAAAATAAAAATAAAAAGGGGACAGAGAAAGGAGACGAACATGGAGTCCGGCGCTAGGCATAGAATCTTCGTAGGCGTGTTGTGTTCCATGGGTTCGGCTCGAGTCGGTTGTCCGATGCGTTTCGCAGACGGTAGGCTCCACCAGTTAGTACTTGGTCGATTATGAAGGGACCCTCCCATTTGGGCTTTAGTTTGTCCTTTTTCTTGTCCAGCAAGCGTAGAACTAGTTCACCAACGTTATAAGTTTTGGCCCGTACTTCTCTGCTTTGATATCTTCGAGCCTGCTGTTGATAGAATGCAGAACGAGCTTTTGCCATGTCACGCTCCTCCTCCAATGCGTCCAAGCTGTCCTGCCGATCGAGCTCGGCTTCTCTTTCTTCGTACATGCGCACTCGAGGTGAGTCATGAATTATGTCGCAGGGCAGTACTGCCTCTGCGCCGTATACCATAAAAAATGGTGTGAATCCGGTAGTGCGATTCGACGTGGTCCGCAGCCCCCAGAGTACGGAGTCAAGCTCCTCTACCCAGTGCGTGTTAGATTCCTTGAGGGATCGCACTAGTCTGGGTTTGATGCCGCTCATAATGAGACTGTTGGCTCGCTCGACTTGACCATTGGTTTGAGGGTGATAGACTGAAGCGTAGTCGAGCTTAATGCCCATGTTTTGCACCAGACTTTAACTTCATCATCCATGAAGTTTGTGTCGTTGTCAGTTATGATGCTGTGGGGACGCCGTAATGGTGTATGACCCCGGATATGAAGTCTATCACCGGTCCGGATTTGGCTGTTTTTACAGGCTTGGCCTCTATCCATTTGGTGAATTTGTCCACCATGACTAGTAGATATTTTTGCTTGTGGGCTCCTCCTTTAAGGGGTCCAACCATGTCAAGCCCCCAGATCGCAAAGGGCCAGGTAATGGGTATATATTGTAGGGCGGCAGGCGGCATGTGGCTTTGGTTGGCGAATAACTGGCAACCGACGCATCGCTGCACTAAGTTCGGAGCGTCTGCCCGGGACATTGGCCAATAAAATCCGGTACGGAAGGCCTTGCTTACAAGGGCCTGGGCTGCGGCATGGTGCCCTCCATGTCCGGCATGAATTTCAGCCAGAAGGTCTCGCCCTTCCTCTTCGGAGATACACCTTTGAAGGACTCCGGTTGTGATTTTCTTATAAAGCTCTCCCTCATGGACTTTGTAGGCTTTAGATCGCCGCACTATGTAGCGGGCCTCGTTTTGGTCCTTGGGGAGTTCCTGCCTAGTTAAGTAGGCTAGGAATGGTTCTGTCCACGGGACAATGACTGCCATTATTGTGTGGGCTGACGATGTTGTTTCGTTGGCGGAGCCATCAAATGTGTCAGAGTGTTCGGTGAGGGGCAGTGCGGTTGTGTCCGGGCTATTGTTTCCGGACTCTCCCTCCCATGATACGGATGGCTTGAATAGCCTCTCTAGGAAGATGTTGGGAGGGACGGCATCGCGCTTGGCGCTGATGCGTGCCAACACGTCTGCTGCCCGGTTATTCTCTCGGGCTATGTGATGAAATTTGAGTCCCTCAAACCGAGCTGACATCTTTAGGATGGCGTTGGGGTAAGCTGCCATTTTTGGATCCTTGGCGTCAAAGTCTCCATTTATTTGGGATATTGCGAGGTTTGAATCCCCGCGGACCTCTAGGCGCTGAATGCCCATGGAGACTGCCATCCGGAGACCATGTAGAAGGGCCTCGTATTCGGCTGCATTGTTGGAATCCATGTACATTATCTGAAGTACGTATTGGACTATATCTCCAGTTGGGGACGTCAGAACGACGCCAGCCCCTAGGCCAGCCAACATTTTGGAGCCATCAAAGTGCATGATCCAATTGGAGTATGCGCCGTACTCTTTAGGGAGCTCGGCTTCAGTCCATTCGGCGATGAAGTCGGCCAAAACCTGCGACTTAATAGCTCGCCTTGGCTTGTAAGTTATGTCAAACGGGAGGAGCTCGATGGCCCATTTGGCAATCCGTCCCGTTGTGTCGCGGTTGTTTATAATATCATTAAGAGGTACTTTGGATGCCACTGTTACTGAACACTCTTGAAAATAGTGACGCAGCTTCCGGGATGCCATGAACACCGCGTATGCTATCTTGTGATAATGCGGGTACCGTGACTTGCATGGAGTTAGGAGAGTGGACACGTAGTAAACTGGTTTTTTGGAGAGGGAACTTGTGTCCGTCCATTTCTCTTTCGACGATGAGCATCGCGCTTACAACTTGATGGGTTGCCGCGATGTATAATAGCATTGGTTCGCCCGTGTTAGGCGCGGCCAGGACCAGATTTGTTGCCAGTATGGCTTTTATTTCTTCGAGTCCAGCCGTGGCGGCATCCATCCACTCGAAGTGTTTGGTGCGCCGCAGGAGGCGGTAGAGGGGTAATGCCTTTTCTCCTAAGCGGGAGATAAAGCGTCTTAGAGCCGCCACGCATCCTATCAATTTTTGTATTTGTTTGAGGTCTTTTGGGGTATCCAATTGTGACAGAGCTCGGATCTTGGCTGGGTTTGCTTCAATTCCTCTACCGGATATGATGAAGCCCAAGAGCTTTCCGGCTGGTACGCCGAAAACACACTTTTCCGGGTTGAGCTTAATGTCATATGTTCGGAGATTGTCGAACATGAGCCTCAAGTCGTCTACTAGAGTATCGACGTGTTTGGTTTTGACGACCACGTCATTTACGTATGCTTCAACTATTTTGCCGATCTGGTTGGCCAGACATGTCTGAATCATGCGCTGATATGTTGCACCGGCGTTTTTGAGCCCGAAGGGCATCGTGTTGAAGTAGAATGGGCCGTATGGGGTGATGAATGCCGTTGTGGCTTGGTCTGACTCTGCCATCTTGATTTGGTGGTAGCCAGAGTATGCATCGAGGAAACACAATGAGTCGTGTCCTGCAGTGGCGTCGATGATTTGATCAATTCGGGGGAGTGGGAAAGGATCCTTTGGGCAGGCCTTATTTAGGTCTTTAAAATCGACACATAGGCGCCAGGATTTGTCCTTCTTTGGTACCATTACCAGGTTTGCTAGCCAGTACGGATGTTTTATATCTCTGATGAATCCAGCTTCCAGTAGTTTTGCTAGCTCTTCTCCCATGGCTTGTCTCTTGGGTTCAGAGAAACGCCGTAGGGTCTGCTTAACGGGCATGAACCCTTTTAGGATGTTCAGGCTGTGCTCAGCCAGCCTGCGTGGGATTCCTGGCATGTCTGAAGGGTGCCAGGCAAAAATGTCCCAATTTTCTCGCAGGAATTCTCTGAGTGCGGCGTCTACATCGGGTTTTAGTTGTGCCCCGATGAAGGCCATTTTTGTGGGGTCCATTGGATGGACTTGGAATTTGACTATTTCGTCTACTGGTTTGAAAGAGGTGGACTTGGATCTCTTATCTAATATCACATCATCCCTGTCCACCGTGGAGCGCAACGCAGTTAGTTCCTCGGCCGCTAGGGCTTCGGATAATGCCTCCAGGGCCAGTGCGGCTGTCTTGTTTTCGGCGCGGAGCGCTCTGTCCGGATCACTTGCAAGAGTGATGATTCTGTTGGGTCCGGGCATTTTGAGCTTCATGTACCCATAATGGGGTATGGCTTGAAAAATTGTAAATGCTTCTCGCCCTAGTAGAGCGTGGTATCCGCTGCTGAACGGGGCCACTTGAAATGTGACTTCCTCGGATATGTAATTATCCGGCGTGCCGAACACCACATCAAGTGTGATTTTCCCTGAACAGCACGCTTCCCGGTTGGTATTATTCCTCTGAAGGTTGTGTTGCTTCGTAGGGTTTCCTCGTAGATGAGGTTAAATCCGCTGCCGTCGTCCATGAGTACCTTTGTAAGTCGGAAGTCGTCCACTATCGGACTGAGGACCAATGCGGCTGGTGCTCGGGCTGTCCAGAATTTAGGTTCGTCACTGGCATTAAAAGTAATAGCCGTGTCACTCCATGGGTTTTGTCGTTGCTACTTGGTAGACTTCAGTAAGGTTGCGGAGGGTTCGTTTCCTCACATTGTTTGATGCGAAGGTCTCGAAGAGTGTCGACACCGTACTGGCGTTTCTGGGGTGGTGTTCTTCGGATTCTGGAGTTAGAAGCTCCTCGCCACTTCTGGCCACCTGCCGGAGTATCCAACATGCTCTAAGGCTGGGAGTTGGTGTGACTTCCCCTGAACTGTGAATTTTATAGGGTCCATTGAGCATCCCTCCAGTACGGTCCTATACCCTATAGAGGGTTTTTGTTTTTTTATGTTTGGATCAGGTGCCTGGCGATAATGCACCCTTTTGTTTGGGACTCATGTTGTATTCAGGGCCGGATTGTCCTAGAATTTATCTTCGGTTTTCCGAATGCTTTCTGTTTCACAGTACTTTCGTACTATGGATGTCAAGTCGGCGAAGCGTGTAATTTCGCAGCGACTTATGGCGTTGAGGATTCCGATGTCCGTGCAGTTGTTACAGAAGAATGAAATTGCTTCTTCCTCACGGCAGTCCTTTATCCTGTTCATAACCAGGAGGAATCTGGCCCAATAGTGGTGTACTGTTTCCCCGGGCACTTGCCGTATTTGGAATAAATCCCTTATAGTTGGGTGGGCGGGTGGATTTAAATCCGGAACCTTGCCCGATAAAAGATTCAGGGGCCAAGAAGTTTCCGAATTCGGAAGCTAGCTTTCTTGGACATTATTCAATGAATCAGGCCTGCTGCCTGACTTTGGGTTCAGGACTTGGGCAACATCCTCCCCTCCACGGGTATCCGGCTTGGAGGGGTCGGGAATCCAGACACATCTGGTCCTTAGAGCGGGCGAAGATGCGCCGCATTGTTCTTCCACCACTTCAACATGGTGGGTGACCTAGGGAGAGTCGATCTCTCTCTGATCGGGTTTAAGCCCAATCTGGCCGTAATCTGTAGCAACTCCCAGGGCGGCAATGCGATCCAGGAGCTCATTCAAGGAAGAGAGCTCCATCGTATCTAACTGCTCGGCGAGTTCCGAGCTGATGTGAAGATTGCTTTCGATGGCCCGAGAGGTCATCGTCGGTGCGGCGGCCGAACAAGCGGTCATCAAAAACCTGCCTAGCCAGAGAGTTTGGCCGACAGCCAAAGCTCCTTTAGCAACAGCGCCGTCTTTAAAGACGGGGTGCGACATCCTTCCTGACGGTGACGACACAGAGAAACTCTCAATGAAAGCACCAATGTCGGTGTCAAAACTGGCGGATCTCGGGTAGGGGGTCCCGAACTGTGCGTCTAGGCGGATGGTAACAGGAGACAAGGGACACGATGTTTTTGCCCAGGTTTGGGCCCTCTCGATGGAGGTAAAACCCTACTCCTGCTTGATTAATATTGATGATATGGGTAGTACAAGAGTAGATCTACCACGAGATCAGAGAGGCTAAACTCTAGAAGCTAGCCTATGGTATGACTGTTGTTCGTCCTACGGACTAAAACTCTCCGGTTTATATAGACACCCGAGAGGGCTAGGGTTACACAGAGTCGGTTACAATGGGAGGAGATCTTCATATCGTATCGCCAAGCTTGCCTTCCACGCCAAGGAAAGTCCCATCCGGACACGGGACGGAGTCTTCAATCTTGTATCTTCATAGTCCGGGAGTCCAGCCAAAGGTCATAGTCCGGCCATCCGGACACCCCCTAATCCAGGACTCCCTCAGCGGGCACCCTTCAGGACACTGTCATAATACTTTTTAGGGTGGCGGTGCTCCTTGCCCTTCGGCGGCCCCATCGTCACCAGCTTCTCGGCATCCATCTTCGTCCAGTGCACTTTCGCACGGGCAAAGGCCCTGCACGCACCTTCAATATAGACTGAGCGCTTTATGACTTCAAGCCGCGGGCAGGCATTCACAAGCTGCTTTACCAGGCCGAAGTAGCTGCTGGGCAGGGGCTTGGTAGGCCACATCCGGGCTATGAGGTCCTTCATGGCCAGTTCGGGCGCCTTGTGTAGTTCGACCAGTTGCTTCAGCTGGTCGCTCAAGGGCATCGGATGTTCGGCCCCAATATACTGGGACCAGAACAACTTCTCCGTCGAGCTCCCTTCTTCAGCTCGATAGAACTCTGCGGCATCAGATATGCTGCATGGTAGATCTGCGAATGCTCCCAGAGAGCTCCGAATTCGGGTAAGTAAAAGGAAAGTCTCCTTCACATGCTTGCTTTGCATAATGAATGCCTTACCCGTCGCTATCTTCTTGGCCGCCTGAATCTCCTGGAGGGCTCTTTGGGATTCGGCTTTGGCGTCTCGCGCGCCCTGGAGGGCCTCAGCGAGCTCGGACTCTCGCGTCTTAGATTCACGCTCCAAGGACTCATATTTTTTGATGAAATCCTGGAGCTCTTGCTGGACCTCGTCGACACAGGCCTCTTGCTTCTCGCGCTTGGTGCGCTCCTTGGCCGCTTTGTCTTCGGCCTCGGATAACGCCTTCTTAAGGGCTGCCACTTCGGTCGTGGCCCCTATTAAAGTTTATGATGCTTCTATAAGCTGAAACCATTTTTTCTTTATCAATATACAGACAGGGTATCACTTACCTTTGTTCTCCTCGAGCTGCCTCTTCACAAGGCCGAGCTTGCCCTCGGTCTGCTCTAGGTCCTGCTTCAGTCTAGAGACCTCCGCGGTACGAGCGGCAGCAGCCAGTAGTGACGCCTACTTATTCACATGGACATTTTCTGTTAGACTCATGCGGATGTTATTTGATCCTCTATTCGGCCTTTGTTTTCCGAACGCCAAACAGAGCATTAGGGGCTACTGTCTATACTATGATATTTTCCCATAATTTGGTTACTTACCTTAAAACCTGATAGGAGGCTGGCGCAGGCTTCGGTTAATCCGCTTTTGGCGGACAGAACCTTCTCAACCACCGCACTCATGATGGTGTGGTGCTCTTCGTCAATGGAAGCGCCATGAAGGGCTTCCAGCAAGTTGTCTGATGCCTCTGGATGGACAGAGGTCATCGACACAGGCGGCTCGCCCCCCTTAGTGAGGGGCTGCCTGCCTGAATCCGGAACCACTAGAGGTTCTGGTGCAGTATCCGGCAGGGGGCCAAACTTGCTGCGGCCACCGTCATCAGAATCCATGGGGGTCTTCTCCCCATGTGCCTGGCGTCTGGGATTTCACCTTGGGGCATCTCCAGAACAGTCTCCCCCTGGTCCGGTATCCTCTGAGACAGCACCTCGGTGTCGTCCGCGGGCCGGGGGGAGGTAGCCGTCGGGAGTGAATCACTATTCATCACCGACTGACCCAAAGACCCATCCGAGGAGGATACGTTGATGTGGGCTTTGGCCAGACTCCACGATCATATTTGACATGATAAGAAGCAATAAAGCAATACATACAGGAAGTATTATAGTGTCCGGATACTTACGACTTCGCCAGGGGCTTGTCCCTGGGTAAACACTACTCGTCGCTGTAGGCGGCTGTGGTGGAGTGGTTCGGAGGGAGGTTCTTTCCCTTCTTGGACCCTTCGGCCTCCCCAAACGGGGCGGCCTTCCTTTTCTTCCCCCCCCCCCGGTCAGGGGGGGGGGGCTTTCCACTTCCTCCTCCTCGTTTTTGTTGGAGGAGCGCGCCTAGGTGTCTTCTAACAATAAGTCCGATACAACCTTGCACCGGAGACCCTTCCTGGTCCCCGTGGCCTTCTTCTTGGCCTTCTTCTCCGGCACCTCATAGGGATCCGGAAATAGCATCTCCGTTACGAGAGCCATTGCTGGATCTTTAGGTAGTGGAGCTGGACAGTCAATCTCCTCCGCTATCGCTACCCAGTCCTGTTAAATTGGCATGGAGGCTTAGATTCCTCCCACAAATATACTAGGGAAAAAACATCTTGCAAAATATAAAGAGCTTACCGGATTGACAGGGCGCTTTGCGCTGAGTCCGTGATCCTCGGTTGTGGGAGGAGGTGCCTCGGCGGCCTTGAACAGCACCTTCCAGACATCTTTGTGCGTCATATCAAAGAGCTCTCGCAGTGTCTGGTGTTCGGCCAGGTCAAACGCTCACATATTGAAAGCCCGTCTTTGACATGAAAGGATCCGACGGAAGAGCATGACCTGGACCATGTTGACAAGCTTGATTTTCTTGCTTATCATATTTTTGATACAGGTCTGGAGTCCGGTCAGCTCCACCGATGAGCCCTAGGCTAAGCCCTTTCTCTTTCAAGGAGGTGAACCGCATGGTGATGCAGGATCGAAACTCGGGGGCCGCCGCCCAGTTGGTGTCACGCGGCTCGGTGATGTAGAACCACCCTGATTGCCACCCCTTCACGGTCTCCACAAAGGAGCCTTTGGGCCAGGTGACATTGGGCATCTTGCCCACCATGGCGCCTCCGCACTCCACTTGCTGGCCGACCACCACCTTCGTCTTCATGTTGAAGGTCTTCAGCCATAGGCGAAAGTGGGGCATAATGCGGAGGAAGGCCTCGCACACGACGATAAACGCCGAGATGTTGACGATGAAATTGGGGGCCAGATCATGGAAGTCCAGCCTGTAGTAAAACCTGAGACCGCGGACAAATGGGTGTAGGGGGAATCCCAGTCCGCGGACAAAGTGAGAGAGAAACACTACCCTCTCATGAGGCTCCGGGGTAGGCATGATCCGCCCTTTGGTAGGGAGCCGGTGCGCGATGTCTGTGGCCAGGTATCCGGCCTCCCGAAGCTTCGTGATGTCCTCCTTCTAACGGAGGTGGCCATCCACTTGCCTCCCGCTCCGGACATGCTTGGAATGACTTCGTGGAGAAGGAGAAAGCTTGGGTGCTAGAGCTCGAGCGAGGGGAAACGGATGAGCGGAGGAAGAAGAAGGCGTGGGTGGAGAAAAGGTAAATCCTTATCTCTTTATAAAGGCGGTAGAAACCATGCGCCTCCCCACTTGCCCTATAAACTCGCTCATTCCCCAAGCATCATGTTGATGGTGCGGTTGGGTTACCCACACCCGTATTGATGAGAATCCCGTGATAAGGGGACACGATCTCTGCTTCGACAAGACGTGCCAAGGAAACCGCCTCGCAATATGTGCAGTAGATGGTTGAGAAAAACGGTTCGAATGATGACCGGGCCGTGGCGTGATGTAACGCTGTGAAAAGATGTCTGCAGATTAGATTTGTGGATATTGTACTCTCTACGGTGGTATGTGGAATTTGTTTTGCAGAGCCGTACATGATCTATGTGTTCAAAATCTTCTATGAAGTATTCGGAGAAGGAACCCGCCTTGCAATGCCATAGACGATCTGCGCGCCGGACTCATCGTCATTGAAGCCTAGTTCAGGGGCTACTAAGGGAGTCTTGGATTAGGGGGTCCTCGGATAGCCGGACTATATACTTTGGCCGGACTGTTCGACTATGAAGATACAAGATTTAAGATTGCGTCCCGTGTCCGGGTGGGACTCTCCTTTGCGTGGAGGGCAAGCTTGGCAATTTGGATATGTAGATCTCCTTCTCTATAACCAACTCTGTGTAAACCTAGCCCCCTCCGGTGTCTATATAAACCGAAGGGTTTAGTCTGTAGGACAAGAACAATCATAATCATAGGCTAGCTTCTAGGATTAACCTCTACAATCTCGTGGTAGATCAACTCTTGTAATACTCATCTCATATCATCAAGATCAATCAAGCAGGAAGTAGCGTATTACCTCCATCGAGAGGGCCCGAACCTGGGTAAACATTGTGCCCCCCGCCTCCTATTACCATTAGCCTTAGACGCACAGTTCGGGATCTCCTACCCGAGATCCGCCGGTTTTGACACCGACACCCACGGCGAATATACAAGACGTGAGGGGCGGGGAAGTCGGCATCGACCCACATGCTGCCATTCCCGCAGGCCCTCATGTATAGCCTCAAAGCCTGCAGCGGATCCTGCTCCATCACCCGAGCGAACGGGGTAGGGAGGCGGAGATGGCCACACACGCGCTTGTATAGCCTAATGAAGAACTCGCGGTGCTGATCTCCGACGTGGCCATCCATTGGAGGAGGGGCCGCTAGCGAAAGCGCAACCGGTGCGCCGCCCCGTCCTCCTCTTCCCCGGGCACCAAGGCGACCTCGGCCTCATCCCATTCCTCTGCCCCTTGCGGCGGGCTATACCGCTAGAAGCTCCAAAGGAGGAGGAACGTGCTGTCGAGCAGAAGCCCTCGTCGCCGCCATCGAAGCACCAGCACGCCCTCAAACCATGGCGAATGGAGGAAAGATGCTAAGCATAAGGAGGAGAAGAACGCGAGTACGGAAAAGCCTCGTCCCTCTCCCTTTTTATAGAAGGGCAGGACCGAGGCCTGGCCTCCCAGCCCAAGGGGGGGCCGCCCCGCTTGACCAATGCAGCCTCCTAAAGCGCAGGGAATCAGGACCGACTTGTTGCCCCAATCAGCGGCGCCTAGTTTCCTACGTCAGCATTAATAACCATGCCCTCCGCATCCATCGCCTGCCCTTCCTAAGGCATGGTGGACAAGTGGGGCGACCGTTTTCCACCCCGTGATCGTGGGGTGCGGAGCCATGCAAGCCACGACCCAAGTCCCCTTAGTAAATGAGTAGCGCCCCTGCAAATTCCTCTTTTTATGAGTGAAGCGTGGGCTGCCTCTTTACTATCCACTGCAAGATGATGCAGGCGTGCTGCGACCGTCCCACGCACGACCCCCACGTCACGCCCTCAACGCAAATCATGGGGAAGCGCAAATGGCGAAAAGATCATAGAAGTTAAGTCTCTGCCACGTGTGCCCGCACACTGCTTTGGGCCTGGCCCAACTACGTCTTGCGGAAGTGTGGGCTCTTTTGGTACCCCTTACTTGTGCATGAGAAGTCGTAGACACGCCTGCGTTAGCGCCTGGCGGGGCAGCAGAAGACAGAACACAAATTACCAAGACAGATACTCAATACCATGAACAAGGAGCGGAAGACAAGTTGGACCTCCCTCGGCAACATCCTTGCTGGGGCGGCTTGCCTAAGCCCGACAAGCTCCTTGCCGGGACGACCTGCGAAGCACCAGCAAGGCCATCACCCTTGAGGACTAAGAGCTTTGACACCATCAAAAATGTCAAGGCCAAGGCTCAGGGGGCACGTGCGAAGTAGCATGCAGATCTTTGCAAAGATTCATAGCCTACGGATCCACGTGGGACCAGAAGACGAAGACCCCTGGCAAGACCCTTGCCGGGGACGACCACGAGGCCCCCGGCAAGCCTTGCCGGGGACAATTGCGGGGCCGCGGCCAGGCCCGCGCCCGATAAGGTTTTGCCACCTCACCACTACTCAAGTGCGATGACCAGCTCGCCAACTAAGAAGGCGCCTGCGTGGTAGCATGAAGATCTTCGTGGAGGCTCTACCACCGCGGCAACATAGCAGCTAGCTAGCTAGCGTGGCACTACATGCCTCGTCAGCCTGGATGCATGTCAAGGCAAGGAAGGGCGGGGACGGACGGGACGACTTCTGTTGCTGTCCCTGATAAAGTGAGAGAGCACATAGGTAGCACATTAAATGTGTTTGTCCTATGACGCCCGCGATAAGTATGTACACTGTAGATACTTTCCACCCCCCGTGTGCCGCTGTGGCAACCCCTTTGACAAATAAAAGGAGGCCCGAGGCATACTAATAGAGGATTCAGACTTTTTGGACTTGGCATGCACCGCAGCTAGTTCAAGAGCTCAAGAACACTAATATACACATAAGCAGGACTAGGGTTTTACCAACCAGTGCGGCCCGAACCTGGGTAAAAAAAACCTCGTGCTGATTGCTAGACCTGCTCTTCATGCAGCTCCTCTCCCCGCCAACCATAGAAGGGATTCCTGTGATCCCATAGGTGTTCATTTCCCCGACAGTGTAATCAATGGGTCTTCTACGGGTCGTATAATCGTTTCACCAAACATGGTCATACTATTCATGGACCAATAACAGTCCGCAATGTGGGCCATAAACGGGCTAGAGTGGAAATCATTTGTTTTATGGCCTGACCTTAACAGGTCGTTAATAGGCTGTATTTGATGACGCTATCAAAACAGCCCAATGGGTTAACGAGACACAAACGGGCCGACTATAACGACGGGCTGAATTTGGCCCACAAGCGGAACATGCCAGTAAAGAACCATAAGTAACCAAATTTTGGAAATGAGCCCAAGAATAAATGGGCCCTTAGAAGGTCGAAAGTTAAAATGGGCTGGAAATGGCTGACGGGATAATGGGTCGTTAATGGGTATAAAATGATACACTGTTCATTATGGGCCAGTTTCATCTCGGGCCTTTAATGGACCCAGAGTTACAAAGGGCCTCGTATGGGCCGAAAGACGCCATGGGCCATACATGGGACGGAAGTTACAGTGGGCTGGAATCATATTGGACAGCCCAGATGACACAACTGGGACTAATTCTTGGGTAGGCCACAACGGGCCATGAGTTAGCAGGTTGTAAATGGGCTATATGCAAACAGGCCATTAACAGGCTTTCCATGGGCTAGCCCGCTACCTTTTGACCAAGTCAAACAGGTCGGTCTTTTCACCGGAATGGGCTTCTATTGGGTCGTGCCACGTGTTGATGTATCATAGGCGCCTTCTGTCCAATGAGTGGTTCACATCTATCCCAACGGTGAGCCGACACGTGGTTCCACTCGCCGTTGAGAATTTTACACATGGAAAATCCCCATTGGTCTGGGTTGTTAACGGGTTATTGGATCCAAACCGGAACCTGATAGCTTAACGGCGACCGTTACGGTGGATGCCACGTGTTGGTTACCCTTGACGAAAGCACTTCTATGACGCGCGACTTATCGTCTTGGAAGTGGACACTTCCATGATGATAATTTTGGTAATGTCATGAAACACTTCTATGACTGCACAGGTATGAATATATTGATTCTGTCATAAAATCGTCATGGATGTACATGCATGACATAAAACGTGACCTATTGTGACAAACACGTATCATCACAGAAGTGTATTTTTTGTAGTGTCTCGAGCTTATCCACTTGGATCTCTTTGGGGCTCCAACTTATGATAGTTTGGGAGGGAGGAGGTATTGCATTGCCATTGTCGATGACTACATAAGATATACTTGGGTTTTCTTTTTCAAGACCAAATATGAAACTAAAGAAACCTTCATCATAATTGTGAGATCAAGGCAATTCGAAGTGACAATGGCACCGAGTTCAAGAATTAAACTATGGATGAGTTCTTGGGTGAAGAGGGGATAAAGCATCAATATGCAGCACCATATACTTCCCAACAAAATGGTGTTACAGAGAGGAAGAATCAGACTCTCATTGAGATGGCTAGGACCATGCTTGACAAGTATAAGTCTCCATAGAAGCTTTGAGCCGAAGCCATCAACACCGTGTGGCATGCTTCAAACCGGCTTTATCTTCGCAAGCTGAAGAACAAGACCCCATATGAACTCCAAATCGGAGAAAGCCTAATGACAAATACTTTCAGGTATTCGGTTGTAAGTGTTTCATGCTAAACAAAAAAATCTCGTTTAGCAAAGTTTGAGCCTAAAACTTATGAGGGCATATTTTTTTGGATATGCATCAAACTCTCATGCTTACCGAGTTCTCAATAAATCCACCTGATGCATTGAGGAAATGGTGAATGTGGAGTTCGATGAAGATAACGGTTCCTGTGTGGAGTAAATTGTTCCAGTGTTGTAGGTGATGAGGCTCCTTCACAAGCTATAAGGACTATGGGGATACGCCACATTCTTCCACAAGAAACACCCCAAGTCCAAGTAGAAGGATAAGGAGTAAGAGCCCCTCTTGTGGAGTCTCCACAAGGGAAGTCATCATCGTCACCACTTGTACAAGATGCTACGGGAGATCATGAACCTATCCAAGAACAAGATCAAGTCCCTCATGTTCCTGAGCAAGATCAAGGGCAAGCTCATTCAAATGATGAAGATCCAATTATTGAGGCTCAAGATCAAGCTCAAGTTCTAGGTCAAGATCAACCCCAACCACAAGTGTCTTCATCATCGTCTCTTCCAAATGAACAAGAACTTGTGGTTGTGAAGAGAAGAGTGTCTCTAAGGCTAAAACAATCTCAAGGACAAGCTTCTTCGTCAAGTTCAAAACCAAGTGAAGAAGAGCTTGCACTCAAAGAGCAAAAAGTGGCAGCCAAGTTAAAGCATCTTCAACATCTCACCGAGAACATCTATGGAAGCATAAAAAAGGGGGTAACTACTCGTAGACGTTTGGCAAACTTTTGTGAGCATCACTCATTTATCTCTTGTGTTGAGCCCCTTAGGTTTGAAGATGCACTTGACGACCCATATTGGGTAGATGCCATGCATGAAGAACTCAACTTCACCCAAAACAAAGTATGGACACTTGTGGAGAGACCCAAAGAGCATCATAATGTCATTGGAACAAAGTGGATCTTCAAGAACAAGCAAGATGAACATGGTCAAGTTACTACAAACAAGGCAAAGTTAGTGGCACAAGGTTTCACCCAAGTTGAACATTTGGACTTTGTTGAAACGTTTGCCCTCGTTGGCCATCTTGAATACATTCGCAGCTTGCTTGCTTATGCCTCTCATCATGATTTTAAATTGTATCAAATGGATGTGAAGAGTGCATTTATTAATGGTCCTCTTAAGGAGTTGGTGCATGTCAAGCAATCTCCCAGTTTCGAAGACCCCAATCACCCCTCTCACGTTTATGAACTCCATAAGGCGCTCTATGGACTTAAACAAGCACCTCGTGCTTGGTATGATCACCTTATGTTATTCCTAAGTGAGAAGGGGTTCAAGATTTGGGTATTAGATTCCAGTCTCTTCACAAAGAGGGTAAAAGGAGAATTGTTTGTGTGCTAAATGTATGTTTGATGATATTAGCTTTGGTTCACTGACCTTGATATTAACGTTGAGTTTGAGAATCTTATGACTAAGGAATTTGCTATGAGCATGATGGGAGAGTTGAAGTTCTTACTCGGTTTTCAAGTAAAGCAATGGAGAGGAGGAACCTTCATCAACGAATCTCTTTATATTTAGGACTTCTGAAGAGGTTCAAAATGCAAGATGACAAGCCCATGAAGACATCCATACCCACAAATGGCCAACTTCATCTTGATCCCAATGGTAAAGAAGTGGATCAAAAGGTATATTGCTCCATGACCGGTTCCTTGCTTTACCATTATGCATCTAGTCTGGATATTATGTTGAGTGTGTGTATGTGTGCAAGATTTCAATCCGCTCCTAAGGAGAGCCACTTTTCATCGGTGAAAAGAATCCTTCGATATTTGGTTTATACCCCTAACTTGGGCCTTTGCTATCCCAAAGGATCAACTTTCAAGTTAGTGGGATATTAGGATTCGGATTGGGCCGGGGACAAGGTTGATCGCAAGTCCACTTCCGTATCATGACAATTCCTAGGGAGATCTTTGGTAAGTTGGTCTTCGAAGAAGCCAAACTATATATCGCTCTCAACCGCCGAAGCCGAGTACATTTCCGCTGGAAGTTGTTGTGCACAGTTATTATGGACGAGGCAAACCCTGATGGATTATGGTGTCAAATGTGACAAAGTGCCTCTTTGTGTTACAATGAAAGTGCAATCAAGATCGCCGGAAACCTAGTGCAACATAGCAAGACCAAGCATATTGAGATTCATCATCACTTCATTCTGGATCATGTGGGCATGGGAGACATTGATTTATTCAATGTCAACACTGAGAAGAAACTTGCTGATATTTTCACCTAGCCACTTGATGAAGCAAGATTTCGCGAGTTAAGGCATAAGCTAAATATCGTGGATATAAGTAACTTGGGTTGATATTCTTGCTCATGCACACATACTCATGTAAAATCTTGTTTAGATGTAGGCACATGTATAGGGGGGAATAGCTCAAATCATGAGCTACCTCATCCTAGAAGTGCATAAAATGAACAAAATCTTCCACATTAGCCACTTTTAGGTGGCACTTGTGCTTCAAAGATGAGTATTGGTCTTGGGCCCAAGGTTCATATCTTTGCAGTGTCATACCAGACAAACTCAAACATAGTGGCTTCGGCCACAACCCTCCTTTGGAGGTTAAATCCATTTTCTTGTATGTGTGTTGTTGTTGTCCCTTTCATAGTTGTTGTTCTCTTGTGTTTTGTTGCTTGTTGATTTTCTCATCTAGTGCAAGTGCTCCACATGTTCCCTTCTAGTAGTGTTGGATTTCGCATGCGAGGTATTTGGAACCATAGACTAAAATGCTCCTTAAAGGCTTGGTAAGAGTTTCCACTCAGCCATGCCTTCAAGGGATATATGTGGTCAAAAGTTCCTGAGTACCCCGTGTCCACAGGCTTGTACCGTTCGCACGGAGCCCCGCGCCCACGGGTTGTGTACCATCCCGTGCGCACGGGTCTCACTTAGCCCGTGCGCACGAGGTCTGCGGTTCCTGGCACTGAAGATGTGGGGCATGGGCCGGGGCTTGGGTTCATTCCCACCCGTTGCCCCCTCCACACCCCATGGACCTCCAGCGCCGCCGCCGTCACCTCCCCTTGCCGGTGATCATCCGGGGGCTGTCAAGGATCATTGTTCCATGGAGATCCTTCGGGGTGGCTTCCTCCTCTGATATCTCCCATCCCCCTCTCTATCTTTTCTCTCCATGGATCCACTTCTAGCTTTTAGGGATCCTCTTTGACCTCTAGTCTAGGGCAGTTGTTCTCCCATTGTTGAATAGATCCTAGTGCAGATCTTTTGTGGTTCCTCGGTCGCATTCACTCACAGATTTTGATCTGGAAGTGGTTGCGGCTGGGAACCCCCGTGTCCACGGTTGTGTATCGTGCGCACAGGGTACACAGAAGAGGTCTACATGTATTTGTTCTACTCCTTTCCTTGCCATTTAGTCTCAAGCACTTGTACTCATTTGTGTCTCTTGTGTGGTGTGTTGTTTGGTGTTTGTGTGTTTCAGACTCCGCTGACAAGAGGGCTGAGGTCCATAGCAAGCACGCAAATGCCAGTTCCAAGGATTTCACTGTTGCTTGTCGTCAGCCGTATGAAGGCATTGGTCAGGGTTCAGGGTCAGGGCAGGGTCATGCTCGCCATGCAGCCACCAAGCAGCCTGTTGTTGAGGCCTCTCGGGATTCATAGGAGGAGTATGACTCCCAGGAAGATGCTTACTATGTCAACCCCACTAATGCAGAGATAGATGTTGCTGATGATTTTGTTGATGTTGATGATGAAGATGAGGAAGATATGTATAGTCCCAAGCAAGCCATTCCTGGTGGGGCCGATCTCAAGAGGCTTCCTCTTGACAAATGGTTCAAGTCAGAGCTTTGGGCTGAAAGGAACAATCATCCTTATGGTGCTGCCACGGGTTACAGAGTGGATCCTCGGTTCAAGAATGAGTTCCAACAAAGAGTGTACCCTGAGCTGCTCATGACCAAGGCCGAGAAGTTTGCTCTACACAAGCAGGTTAATGTTGAGTGTCTCAGGGACAATGATCATCTCTATCTGGGTGTATATTCTGCTCTTGGGAGGTTGGGGCTCCTTCCTTTTGTCACATTCAACCATCCGTACAATGAGGATCTTGTGATGTAGTTCTTTGCCACCTTGTTCTTCTCCAATGACTCTTTTCACACCCTCACATGGATCTCCGGGACACACCGGTGCTCGGCCACTATGGCCAAGTTTTCTGAGATCATTCCCTACCCGTTCATTGATGAAGAAGAGGCAAATGATGAGTTTGGCAGGGTTCGTGAGAGTGGACAGCGTCACAAGGATGATATTAGATTTGCTTACAAGCAGGAGAAGTCCTTTGTCACCAGTTCCATCAAAGATCTTGTGCCTATCTATGATACTATGCGCCACATCCTGAGGTACACTCCCACACCTAAGGCAGGTGACTCACACAATGTGAGGAGCTCTATGTTGGATGTGTTTGTGTACTTGCATCAGAAGAACAAGGTGGATGTTCTAGATTTCATGTTCTATGAGCTTCGACATTGTGTGCAAGAGAACAAGTCTTTGATCTATGCTCCATTCATCCAGACATTGATTGAGTCTGTTTGCCCAGCTAAGTACATCTCACAGTACAAGACATTGGTTCCAAAGCGCAATTCCAACTGGACCCCTGCCGCTCCTGCTCCTTATGCGCCTCCCAAGAACGGCCGCAATCCTAGCCCTGAAGATCAAGCCACATACACTCCCGGTATGTCCTCCACTGCTCGAATCCCTTGACGTAAGGGAAAGAAGGTAGGGTCTGGGGCTAGTTTCACCAGAGGAGAGAAGAAGTCCTTGTTCAAGACCATGAGCAACTTGTTCAAGATGTGCCAATCTATGCAGCGTCGTCCGGTCAAGGAGATTAACAAGGACAAGCTTGTGAGGCATCAGAGGAAGGCAGAGCGTGTTGCAGCTAGTGAGGAGGTTGCCCCAGGGTCTGAGGACAATGACAGTGAGGCCACAGCTTGTTCCTTTCTGATGGCAGGGTGGCTCTTTGAAGATGATGATGCTTTGAGTGCGCCTCCTCTTGTCTAGTGGGTCTTTGTGTTGCCTTTTCCTTTTTTGTTGTCTTAATGACATAGGCGGAGAAGTGGTGTGTGTTTTTATTGAGTGTATTGAGATCTCAAGCCTCGTGGTTATTTTGCTTTGTTGATTTTTTAGTTGGCTTAAGATACTCTTATTTTCTTTCCTTGGTGTGGTTGTGAGCTACTCGTGTTAGCTTGTGAAACTCTAGTTATTTATCTTGAACCTTAAATTCCTATCCTATGATCATATTGTGCTTATTATGTTATCTCACGATATTTGCTCACTACACGATTACATGAACCTAGGCACCATTCTAAGTTTATTGAGTTGATCTCATGTCTTGACAATATTGATCTTGGGGGAGCCTCTTATATGTGTGCTTCATGCATAATCAAGCATATATTTTATTCGGGCACACATATAGAGGGAGCTACTATGGTCAATATTGTCGCATGGCTTGTTGTTTAGTTTTATATTATGGTGCCATGTCCTAACCATGTTGTCATCAATGCACCAAAAAGGGGGAGATTGAAAGTGCAAGTGTCACTTAAAGTATATTTTGGTGTGATGACAATATGGTTAGAGGAACTAATATTGGGTGCTAAGGTTTATCTCAGGATATTGGTTCCGAGTTGATGTAGGGTGGAAACCCTAGGGCCGATCTTTCACGTTTGAAGCGGATCCTATGAAGAAGACGAGGGGAAAACGAGAGGAAATACTCAAATCAACAAGAAACGATCACACATGTGCTAGATCCATGAACTTAAAGAGTGATACAAGATCCAAACGCAATAAAGGACGATACAAGAGGCTATTTCTTCTCCAAGAGGAGGTCTTGAATCCACTAGGTGATCTTCTCCTAGGTGGACGGCTTCAATCCACTTGGGGGATCTTCTCCTAGATGGAGGGCTTGGCCTCCAATGGAGTAGGTGTCAAGTGGATGAGCAAAGCTCTATCTCTCATATGAGCTAAACCAATGCTAACCCTAGAAAGAGGGAGGAGAAGGGATATATATATAGTCTAAGGGGCGAAGGGGGTACATGGGCCTCGGTCCTTTCATTGTGCGCAGACAGGCGGAGCCGGACGTTCGGATCTCCGAGCCTTCACGAGGAGCCAGATGTCCGGGCTGGCGGGGTCATTTATGAGCTCTCTGGGTAGGCATGGTCCGAATTTCCGGGCCAGGGGCCGGATGTTTGGCGACTCACGAAGAGTTGAATGTCTGGGCTGGCAGGGTCCAGCTTTGTTGGTGTTCTCTGATAGGCGCCAGATTTCCGGGAGGGTGCCGAATGTGCTAGGTCTAGGCCGGATGTCTGGGCCCTATAGCTCGTCGGCTAGGTGCCTACTAGTGACACCTCTAGGGGCCGGATGTCTGGGGCCTGGGGCCGGATGTTCGGGTCCTGGGGACTTGTCCGGGTCCTCCCATCGTTCTGCTTCATCCGTGAACTTGGGGTCTTGTCCGTCTTCACGTGCGTCCTTGAGAGGGCCTTCTGGGTACCTTTTCATGCACAAAATTCCGGACTTAGGTAGTAGCCATGTCTTGAGTGGATCATATGGAATATCACTGAGGAAAGATGTCACCTCGGTCTCGAGATATCTAGCTCATGCTCATGTCATTGGTCCTTTTGGCACATGGTGAGACGATGGTAGGTCCATGGGGATGATCAAAGGATGCTACGCATCATCAACCCCACCCCCCCCGGGAAAGATCTGATCTCGGATTGAAGCCTCATCACCATGGTAGGGAGAGAGATCTTTGACGCCTAGGATGTCGCTAATGGAGTAATTTTCACGTGGGATGTCGATCTAGTAGGCATTGTTGTTGTAGCGTTCAAGCACCTTGAAGGGTCCATCGGCTCGTGGTCCAAGCTTGGACTTGCGTTCGTTGGGGAAATGGTCCTTGCAAAGGTGTAGGCACACAAGATCTCCAATGTTGAATATCATGGTGTGCTTGTTGAAGTTGATCTTGGTCGCAAGGCGTTGTACTAGGCGCTCGATGGTGTTCCTTGTATCTTCATGCACCTTCTTGAGATAGCTCGCTCTAGCACTCGCGTCCATGTTGATGCGGTCTTGCAGTGGTTGGGGTAGAATTTCCAATGGAGACAATGGGTTGAAGCCATAGACGACCTCGAAGGGGGACTTGCCGGTAGTTGAATGTCTTGCGCGGTTGTAGGCGTGCTCTGTGATGGGTAGGCACTCCTCCCACTCCTTGATGTTCTTCTTGACCAACACGTGTAGTAGAGTGGAGAGCGTCCAGTTCGTGATCCCCGTTTGGCCGTCGGTTTGAGGATGGAATGCCGAAGAGAACAAAAGCTTGATCCCGAGCTTGGCGCATAGCTTCTTCCAAAAGTAGGTTAGGAACTTGATCTCATGGTCTGATAGAGGCGGGGTGTCCTGATCTTTCATGAGATGATAACTATCGATTTGGGGGAGTCGACTATGATGATCCGACTACAAACGTGCACGACGTTGCACCTTAGAAAAATCGCTAAACCAACTCTGAGAGGTTATCGACCATGCCGGAGCATGATCAACCTGACGACGAAGGTCTATTCCTGCAAGAAATCTAAGACCAAGCAAGAATATGATAAAGCAATCTTAATATTGCAATATGGATGAAGTATTGATAATGGTGGGGATCTAAAAGCGGTCTTGGTCTGGTCGTTGGACATAAACAAAGTACACGAAGTTGCGTTGACCACTAAACAAATCCCAAGGAAAAAGCTACTAGATGGATCTACTTATATAGAAGCAAGGGGTGGCGGCCAAGGAGGTGGGAGGACGTCCCAAGGCAGACTAAAACTAACCCTAGGTCGTACAAGGCTCATGGGCCCAAGTGAAGGTGATGCAACACCTTTGGACTTGTAGTTTCACTCGGACTCTTCTGCAGCGTCATATTGTTTCATCGATAACTCAACGCTCCGGACTAATTTTAAGCTAAATCCAATTGGGTTGGAAAGAGCACGAAATCTACTTTCCAAGAAAAAAGAATAAGCCAATTCAGAGTCCTTATGAAAGAGTTCTTCTCATTTTGAGTCAGGTATGTTTGTGCAGTCCGAATCTGAATCGAGAACGTGAGAGACTTGGAATCTATCTTCTCTTGGCCCAAAAGTGACGTGAGAGGACTTTTTGAATAGCACCTAAACATCTCTTTTCCACTTATATTCATATGTGGATTGTACAAATGTATCATACACCCGCAATTACAAATGACACAAAAGTTTGTGAAGTATTTTTTTCCTGGATGACATAAATAAATTATTGCATAGTTTGCATTAGAAATCACCCCACAAATATACATCTATGCAATATTTTTGGTTGTATCGAAGGTAGTCATGTCCTCATCATCCTCCCCTTCTTGAAAACAAAGCCGTCCTCGGCGTTGTTTAATCTGAAATGTGGCTAACAAAAGAGACAAGGTGTACATGTTGTATATGTATATGTCATCCATTTTTACCTCCCTTGGTTTTTGCACATATGACACATGTATACATGAGTAACTTTCATATTTCATAAAATATAAAGCCAAAATATTATCACAAGAAGTATATGACATGAAAATATTGCAACTCAGTTTACACATATAAGTGAAGCTCTTATTCATATCAAAAGATTGACAATTCTCATCATTATACCATCCCAACATTGGTGAATAAACCTTACTTGCATCAAATTTATATGCTACAACATGCTTAAATAAGTAAACATGCAATAAGTCATTTGACACAGAATCATCACCATGATTAGAGGTCATATCAAAATGACTAAATGTTCGTTCTTTTGCATCAACAATTAATTCAATGGGTGCACTCAACATTATTGATATTGCATTTGTTTGATCACATGGCAAAGTCAAATCATCAACATAGTCATCTAAAATAGGTGGTGTGATCAAAGTAGTGGGTAGGTTATCACATGCTGAATTGAAATTGACAAGGTATTCATCATACTCATGTGGAGGTGGAAGATCAGTACCTTTGTCATTACCTTTTATGATCAACTCAGATGATGTAAGCACTCTCGGTGGTGATGTGTCACATGGTGGAGGTGATGTATTCCTCACAACAATGGATGTGGTTGTCATAGTATGCCTAGCAGTTGAAGGAACAATCGTATCAACTCTTGGAATGTGCACCACGCGCTTGTTCTCCTCGTGGGCAACACATCGTTTTATTTCCCGTTCAGTTTTGCATGTAAGACGAAACAAATGGTCCATAGGATAACGCTCTTCATGAATTAGCATCTATTGATATCATTAATTAATCGTCCCCAAAATCTATCCATAAAATCATCTTCACTTTCTTCTAAAGATGAGTGCAGCAAGGTAGTTTGTAAATCATCATAATATTTTGTTACGATGTCACTACCTTGTTTTAAATGTTGTAGTTTTTAAATCATGCCACAAGTATAATACACATCTACGAATCTATCTCCCATGACATGTTTTAAATCATCCCAAGTAGTAGGTATAAAATTAGGGTTTAATCGACAATATTCACTCCACCAAACTAAAGCAAAGCTACTGAAAGTACTAACCACAGCTTGAAATTTTTCACGCTCATCAAAATTATGGGAAGCAAATATAGCATTTATTTCATACTCCCATTCAATATATAAATCAGGCCTAAAACGACTAATAAATGGTGGCATGAAAACATTAACCTGATTATGTGCATCCTAATGTTATTGCCCCACTTGTGACGGTTGTTGTATTTTCTTAGGTGGTGACAAATCTCACATGATCGATGAAGCCCAAGAACTAACGCCTCCGGAACCTGCCATAGTTAGTAGAAAACAAGAAAAAAAATCCGAGAATAATGTTCCTATGAACTACAAGGATGTGGTGGTAAAACGCTCACAGTATAGCAAATATCAATATCTTACAAGTTCTTACCATGCAACAGGTGGTGATAGGCAACCAACGGTGTCAAATAACTCCGAAGATTGAGCAAAGCGATTGTCAGGGGAACGTACGTATACACGATGTAGAAATATGTGGAATTTGGAAGGCTTAAATATTTGGTAGCAAAAGATTAGCATTAATCAATTGAGAGATGCAATGTTGAATAAACGCTCAACGACGGTACTGTGCTAGTCCTAGGCTAGACCGGACCAGGGACGTGAGCCTAGAACACTAATGAGGTCACAGTGTAGCACAACTAGCATCAATAAAGGATTTGAAGTAGCTCTGGACAACAAGATATAAGTGAAGATCACAATTGCAGTAAAGATAATGATGAGAAACAACTACCAAGCAGGATATACCAACAATTCTCTCTCCAACTTTCCTCTAGTATAGTTCATGCCAGTTTTAAGATAATTTTTCTCAAGAATGACACTGACTCAAGCTTTCTAACACAAAAAGAATCACTCAATTCTGAGTTAATATGAGGAGTCAAAAAATTCTAAAACTAGCCTGAATAAGTGGAACAAGTTGTGTTTGCGAACTTCAGAGAGCAAAATAACTATTTAGAAGCCGATTTTGAGGTGTCTAATATTGAATTAGCTTCTGCAACTATTTAGATGTGTCTCGTCACTAGCTTTAATTTGAGTACTCATGGAGCCAAAATGGACTTTGTATGAGAAAGATATGTCTGTTTTACTGAACAGTACACAAAACAGATTCCAATCCGAATTCAGCTACGAGACTGACTCTAGATAGATCCGAATTTAGTTTTTTCTTCTCACTTTTTTCCTCGCACTTTGTTTCCTTTTTATTTCTCTCCTTTTTTTCTCTGGCTTTTTTCGACTTTTTTCTCTCTTTTATTTCTGTCTTTTTTCTCTCTCCTTCTTTCCAAGACAACTAGATAAAATGCGGATTGGATCAGACGAAGATGTGAACGACCTCAACTATGATTCTAACAATGAAAAATGGGTAGCACGTGCTGGAAATTGATGGATGGGGTGGTGGACAGCGGAAGGGATAACAATGCAGCGGCGGCGTGACTAATGTGAGCAGAAATCAAAATTATAAACGAACTAGACACTAAGACCAGCAACTCGACACGATGATGCAACCGATAATTCAATAATGCAAACAATGAAAAGAAAGTTGCAAAGGCTCAGACTGGCTAGGAAAAAGGATGAATAGATCTAACTTATTTCTGGCTTTTTCCTGGACAATAGGTAAGAAAATAAAACTAATCAAGGTATAACTGGAAATTCTCACCAGGCAACCTGAAAACTGATACCACTTGATAGAGGCGGGGTGTCCCGATCTTTCTATGAGATGTTAACTATCAATTCGGGAGAGTCAACTTTGACGATCCGACTACAAACATGCACGACGCTGTGCCTTAGCAATCGCTAAACCAACTCTGAGAGGTTATTAACCATGCCAAAGCGCGATCAACCTGACCACCTGCAAGCAATCGAAGAACAAGCAAGAATATGATAAAGCAATCTAAATATTGCGAATGTGGATGAAGTGTTGATAATGGTGGGGATCCGAAAGTGGTCTTCGTCTGGTCGTTCGACACAAACGAAGTACACAAAGTTGCGGGCTAACTTTTAACTAAACAAATCCTAAGGAAAAGGCTACTAGATGGATCTACTTATATAGGAGCAAGGGGTGGCGGCCAAGGAGGTGGGAGGATGTCCCAAGGCAGCCTAAAACTAACCCTAGGTCGTACAAGGCTCATGGGCCCAAGTGGAGGTGATGCAACACCTTTGGACTTGTAATTTCACTCGGATCCTGCTGCAGTGTCAGATTGTTTTGTCCATAACTCAACGCTCCGGACTAATTTTAAGGTGAATCCAATTGGGTTGGAAAGAGTGTGAAATCTACTTTCCAACAAAAATGAATCACCCAATTCAGAGTCCTTATGAAAGAGTTCTTCGTGTTTTGAGTTAGGTACGTCTCTACAATCCGAATCTGAATCCAGAACGTGAGAGACTTGGAGTCTATCTTCTCTTGGCCCTAAAGTGATGTGAGAGGACTTTTTGAGAAGCACCTAAACAACTCTTTTCCCCTTATCTTCATATGTGGGTTATACAAATCTACCATACACCTGCAATTAGAAATGACACAAAAGTTTGTGAAGTATTTTTGTCCTGGATGACATAAATAAGTTATTGCATAGTTTGCATTAGAAATCACCTCACAAATATACATGTATGCAATATTTTTGGTCGTATCCAAGGTAGTCATGTCCTCATCATGGTACGGGACAATCATCTTTGTCACTCCATGTAGACGCAAGATTTCCCTACAAAAGAGATTTGCAACATGTGAAGCATCGTCTATCTTGTTGCATGGTGTGAAATGTGCCATTTTAGAGAAACGGTCCACAACAACAAACACGGAATATTTGCCATTCTGAGTTCTAGGTAATCCAAGCACAAAGTCCATACTAATATCTTCACATGGCTGATATGGAATAGGAAGTGGCATATAGAGACCATGGGATTGAGCTTTAGACTTAGCTTTGTGACATGTAAAGCATCGGTTGGTGAAGCATGAGACATCGCAGAACATCTTAGGCCAAAAGTAGTTATTTGAGAGCGTAGCAAATGTCTTGTCGCGTCCAAAGTGTCTAATAAATCCTCTTCCATGAGCCTCTTGCAAAAGTAAAAAATGAAGTGAAAACTCGGGAATACATAGTTTTTAGCTCTCATAAGATAATCATCTTTGAGGTAATAGCATTCCCAAGCCATATGCTTCAAACATTTCACATAAGGAATAGCAAAAGTAGGATCATGCGCATACAAGTCTTTTATGTTCTCAAAGCCAATGCCATTCAATTCAAGTTGGATAACAAGCATGCATCTACGGGAAAGCGCATCCGCCAGAACATTATCTTTGCCTTTGATGTACTTGATGAGATAATGAAATGACTCAATGGATTCACTCCACTTAGCATGATGCTCGTTCAACTTAGTTTGACCCTTAAGGTACTTAAGCATTTCAGGATCCGTGTGAAGTATGAACTCGCGAGGACAGAGATAATGCTCCCAAACATGCAAGACTCTCACTAAAGAATATGCTCTTTGTCATAGATGGGATAATTGAGTTGCGCTCCGGAAAGTTTCTCACTAAAGTAAGAAATGTGATGTAGGGTAGAACCCTAGATGCCCGACCTTTCACGATTGGAGGGGATCCTATGAAGAACACGGAGAACACGAGTGAAAACATGAGGAGAGAAATCACTCAAACCAACAAGATTCGACTACACATGTGCTAGATCCTCGAAACACAAAGAGATACACGATCCAAATCCTACAAAGGACGATACAAGTGGTGGTAGTTCTTCTCCGTGAGGAGGTCTTGAGGGGTCTTCCCGTGAAGGGGTCTTGAATCCGCTTGGGGGATCTTCTCCGAAGAGGTAATGGACTCTAATGGAGAAGTAACCAAGTGGATGAGCAAAGCTCTATCTCTGAAATGAGCTAATCCTTTGCTAAACCTAGAAAGAGGAAGGAGGAGTATATATAGTATATGGGGGCGAAGGGGTACATGGGCTCGGCCCAACACGCAATTAACATACAGGCGTCGGACGTCTGCCGGTCACCGGTCATCCGAAGGCTCACGAGGGTCCGGATGTCTGGTGCCGATCAGACGTCCGATGTTTTAGCTCTAGTCAAGACTTGTCAGTCGTCCGATGGGGTCAGTCGTCCGGTCCATCGGTCGTCTGGAGGTCTCCATACTTCCGACGTTTTGGCTCGGGTGAGGTGGTGCCGCACGTCCGGTGTTGCTTGGCCGTCCGGACATAGGGAGGTGTCGGTCATTCGGTGTTGCTCGGATGTTCGGATGCTAGGGCATGCGCGGGCTGGGACTTGGCTGTCCTGTTGGAGCCTCCAGGCATCGGACGTTCGAGAGACGTTGGTCGTTCAGTGACTGGGAGTTTCGAGCAGCCCTTCTTCTTGTCCATTTAACATGGTGTCCTCGCCGTCTTGTCCGTTGGGTGTAGCTGATCCCCGGCTTTCCTCCAAATACCAGATCACACATAGGGTCTCCGCATGAGGTAGTAGGCATGTCTCATAAGTAGAAAGTGGAAGTTCGGAGAGGAGCAAGTTCACCTTATCTTCGATAGCCTTTGCTCGAGCACTTGCCATTGGTCCAAGTGGTGTCATGGGGGACGAAGGTAGGTCCATGGGGATGACCTTGGGATGCTCCGCATCATCTCCCCACCCCTTGGGAAAGATCAGAACTCGGATCGAAAACCTCATCACCATGCTAGGGAGAGAGATCCTTGATGTTGAAGACGTCGCTCACATTGTACTTGTCACATGGGAGATCGATATTGTATGCATTGTTGTTGTAGCGTGCTAGCACCTTGAAACGTCCATCCGCTCGAGGTAGAAGCTTGGACTTGCGTTCATTGGGGAAGTGTTCCTTGCGAAGATGTAGCCACACAATATCTCCAACGTCGAATATCATGGGTTCCTTGTTGATGTTGAGCTTGGTCGCGAGTCGTTATACATGGCGCTCGATGGTGTGCCTTGTATCTTCATGCATCTTCTTGAGGTATGTCACTCATGCACTCGCATCCATGTTGATGTGCTCTTGTAGTGGTAGAGGGAGAATGTCTAATGGGGATAACGGGTTGAAACCTTAGACGACCTCAAAAGGGGACTTGCTGGTAGTTCAATGTCTTGCTCGGTTGTAGGCGTACTCTATGATGGGTAGACACTCCTCCCACTCCTTGATGTTCCTCTTGATCAACACGCGTATTAGAGTGGAGAGTGTTTGGTTCGTCACTTCCGTTTGGCCGTCGGTTTGTGGGTGGTATGTCATGGAGAATAGTAGCTTGATTCTGAGCTTGGCGCATAAGGTCTTCCAAAAGTAACTCAAGAACTTGACGTAGCGGTCCGAGACAATCGTCTTTGGCACTCCATGTAGGCGCCAGATTTCTCTACAAAAAAGGTTTGCAACATGTGAAGCATCGTCTATCTTGTTGCATGGAATGAAGTGTGCCATTTTAGAGAATCGGTCCACAACAACAGGCACGGAATCTTTGCCATTTCTAGTCCTAGGCAAACCAAGCACAAAGTCCATACTAATATCTTCCCAGGGGTGATATGGAATTGGAAGGTGTGTATATAGACCATGAGATTGGGTTTTGGACTTAGCTTTGTGACATGTCGAACATCGGTTGGTGAAGCGTGAGACGTCGCGGAACATCTTGGGCCAAAAATAGTTAATGGAGAGTGTAGCGAATGTCTTGTCACGTCCAAAGTGTCCCATTAGTCCTCCTCCATGAGCTTCCTGCAAAAGTAACAAACGAAGAGAAGAATCGGGGATACATAGTTTGTTAGATCTCATAAGATAATCATCCTTGAGGTAATATGGTTCCCAAGGTGTATGCGTCAAACATTTGGCATAAGGAATAGCAAAAGTAGGATCATGCACATATAATTCTTTGATGTGCTCAAAGCCAATGACATTCAATTCTAGTTTAGTAACAAGCTTGCATTTGCGGGAAAGTGCATCCGCCACAACATTCTCTTTGCCCTTAAGGTACTTGATGACATAAGGAAAATACTCTATGAATTCACTCCACTTAGCATGACGCTTGTTCAACTTAGTTTGACCCTTAAGATACTTGAGAGTTTCATCATCGGTATGGATGATTAATTCATGAGGGCGAAGATGATGTTACCACTCGCGTAAAACTCGCAATAATCATAAAGCTCTTTGTCATATATGGGATAATTGTGTTGCGCTCCGGAAAGTTTCTCACTAAAGTAAGCTATGGGGCGCTTCTATTGCATTAACAAACCTCCTATGCTGTACCCTCTAGAATCACAATGTTTCTCAAACGGTTTATCAAAGTTTGGTAAAGCAAGCAAAGGAGCATGTGTAAGCAAATTCTTAAGCTCATTGAATGTGGTATCTTGGGATGGTCCCCAAACAAAAGGTGCATTCTTCTTACTTAAAGCATGCAAAGGAGAAGCAATGGTGCTAAAGTACTTAAGAAATCTACAATAGAAACTGGCTAGGCCAAGGAAACTTCGCACTTGTTGCAAGTTGGTTGGTTGTGGCCACGTCTTAATGGCATTGATCTTAGATTCATCTACATGCACACCCTTAGAAGATACCACAAAACCCAAGAAAACAAGCCTATCAACACCGAAAAGGCATTTGTCCATATTAACATAAAGTCGCTCTTTTCAAAGGGTTTGTAACACGTTTCTAAGATGGGTGACATGATCTTTGAGGGATTTGCTAAAGACAAGGATATAATCAAAATAGACCACAACAAACACACCAATGTATTGCCTGAGAACAAAATGCATGACTCTCATGAAAGTATCGGGTGCTTCGGATAAACCCATTGGCATGACAAGCCATTCGTATAAGCCAAATTTGGTCTTAGATGCGGTTTTCCATTCTTCACCTTTTTGTATGCGGATTTGGTAATAGCCACACTTAAGATCAATCTTAGAGAAAATGGTGGCTCCGCTAAGTTCATCTAGCATATCATCTAAGCGTGGAATGGGGTAACGATATCTAACGGTGATAGCATTGATGGGACGGCAATCAGAACACATGCAATAGGTGCCATCTTTCTTAGGAACAAGGATTACCGGGACGACACATGGGCTCAAGCTCTCACGTACATGGCCATTGTCGATGAGTTGTTGTACTTGCTATTGGATCTCCTTGGTTTCCTCGGGGTTGACGCGGCAGGGTGCTTTGTTAGGAAGAGGTGCTCCGGGTATGAGGTTGATGCGGTGTTCGATGCCTCGTAGAGGTGGTAGTCCCGGGGTAGCTCGTCGGGGAAAACGTCTTGGAATTCCTGCAAAAGAGATGACATCACTAGAGGTAGATTGTGTGAGGTGTTATTTGTAGTTGCCTCGTCCTTGCACAAGAGGACATAGTGCATAACACTTGATGGGTCCTCACACACTTCTCTCATCTCACTTCTGGTAGCAAATAGGACTAAGTTTTTCTTGTCGCTCATCGTGGAGGCACTCGATTTTGGCTTGTGGCGCTCACTCTCTTTTGGGTGGTTCACTCTCTCACTTTTCTCTCCATGATGGGTGGTGGCTTGCTTGTCGGCGATCACTTGACTTGGATACATAGGTCATAGCATGCACTCCTTTCCTTTCATCTTGAAGCTATACTAATTGGTTTGCCCATTGTGGATGATGCCTCGGTCAAATTGCCATGGACATCCAAGAAAGATGTGGCAAATGGACATCGAAACGACATCACACTCCAAAGTGTCTTCGTGTGCTACAATCTTCAAGGAAACTTGTACATATGCTCGACTTGAATGGTGCCGAAGTCGCTTAGCCATTGGACCTTGTAGGGATGTGGGAGCTTCATCTTAACTAATTTAAGCTTGGAACATAGCTCTTCACTTGCCAAGTTATGGCAACTCCCTCCATCGATGATGACCTTCACGAACCTTCCATTGATGTCGGCCTTGCTGTGAAAGATATGGCATCTTTTGTCCTTGTCTTGTTGATGTTGAAGAGTCAAAACCTTGGAGACGACGAGAGAGGGGTTCGGATCTTCGTCACAAAAGACTTGATCATCTTCATCTTTGTTCACACGCCGGTGCATGGCCACTTTCTCAAGGGCTTCCATTTCCTCTTCACTCATGGAGTCATAGGTTCTTCGTCGTTGAGGATCACGGTGCACTTGTTGGTACACTCGAAGGACTTGTGGCCTCGGCAGCTGCATGTGAAGCACTTGATTGAACTTGTCTTGACGGTCTCATCAGTTGGAGTAGATGATGATGAAGCATTTTGCTTGAAGTTGCTTATAGTAGGAAGACGACTTGAAGTTGATGAAGTTTTCTTGTAACTCGACTTGTCACTGTTGGTTATAGAAGGCTTGATTGAGGTAGGATTCGTTGAAGCTTGGTTATTGGAGAAGCCATAGCTCTTGGAAGAGTACTTGGCGAACTTGAAGTCATCTTGCACTTGACGTTCCGCTTTGGTAGCTTGATGCACTAGCTCAATGAGGTTGGAGCGGGGTTGGAAGTCGGTAATCTTCTTGATAGGGTGATTGAGTCCATTCAAGAAACGGGCCATAGTTTGCTCATCATCTTTCGTGACATTCACTCTTATCATGGCAATCTGCATTTCCTTGTACTATTCTTCAACGATCTTTGTTCCTTGCTTGAGGAGTTCGAGTTTCTTGAAGAGGTCGTGGTTGTAGTATGTTGGCACAAAGCATGCTCTTGTGACATCCTTCATTTGATACCATGTGGTTATTGGTGGTTCACCTCTTGCCTCTCGGCGCTCAAGGACTTGTTCCCACCATATGAGCACATAGTCTTGGAATTCAAGGGATGCATGGCAATCTTCTTCTCTTCCTCGTAGTTGTGCAAGCGAAAGATCTTGTCGGCCTTCAATGCCCATGATAGGTATTCTTCGGGATCATTGCTTCCGGTGAACTTGGGCATGGTGAACTTGAGCTTGCCTTAGCATTGCTCTTCTTTGTGTTGGGGTCGAGGATGATGACGCCCTTGACATGGAGGGTTGTCGACCTCGTGTTGCTCTTGGCGTGGAGGGTTGTCAACCTCATGTTGCTCTTGGCGAACTTGGGATTCTAGTCGAGATTGTGGGACTCGTCAATGTACTCTTGCTTGATAGTTCCTCTCATGAACTTCCTCGTGAAGCGCTTCTTGTTGCTCATGCATTTGCCTGTTGTGGTCGGTGATGGTGCAACTTGTGTCATGAAGGGCAAGTTGCGCCTCAAGTGCTTGGGCTTCACGCCAGTTGTTGTTGACAGAGTGCTTCGACATCTTGCTCTTCTTGGTGTTAGTGCGCGCATTCTTCCTCTTATTGTTGCTGTTGGCGTTGCCTTTCTTGTGCTTTCACGAAGGTAGCTTGGTTTTGACGGTGTCCATGTGTTTGTGCTAGAAGTTTCTCTTGAGAATTGATGTCGTGTAGAGGATTGCGATTTCCTTGACGGTCTTGGCACACGGCTCGATATAGCGTGTTCGATGTAGGGGTACTTGAGTAGGCGATGGTGTCATCGGAGTGTTGACTCGAGCGGCTCCATCTTGAGTAGGACGAAGTGATAGAAGAGTTGTTTACCAACAAAGCACGAATCTCTTTCATTCTTTCATTGTTCTCTTGTTTGTGTGTGATATGTCTTCAACGTATCTATAATTTTTGATTGTTCCATGCTATTATATTACCTGTTTTGGATGTTTATGGGCTTTAATTTACACATTTATATCATTTTTGGGACTAACCTACTAACCGGAGGCCCAGCCCGTATTGTAGTTTTTTTTGCCTATTTCAGTGTTTCAAAGAAAGGAAATATCAAACGGAGTCCAAACGGAATGAAACCTTAGGGAGCGTGATTTTTGGAACGAACGTGATCCAGAGGACTTGGAGTGGAAGTCAAGAAACAATCGAGATGGCCACGAGGGTGGAGGGCGCCCCCCTACTGGGTGCGCCCCCTATCTTATGGGCCCCTCGGGAGTCCACCGACCTACTTCTTCCTCCTATATATACCCATGTACCCCGAAAACATCAGAAGCGACCACGAAAAACTATTTCCACCGTCGTAACCTTCTGTATCCGCGAGATCCCACCTTGGAGCCTTCGACGGCACTCCGCCGGAGGGGGAATCAACCACAGAGGGCCTCTACATCATCTCCAAGGCCTCTCCGATGAGTTGTCAGTAGTTTACCATGGACCTTCAGGTCAATAGTTATTATCTAGATGGCTTCTTATCTCTCTTTTAATCTCAATACCATGTTCTCCTTGATCTTCTTGGAGATGTATTTGATGTAACTCTTTTTGTGGTGTGTTTGTCGAGATCCGATGAAATGTGGGTTTATGATCAAGTTTACCTATGAGAAATATTTGAATCTCCTCTGAATTCTTTTATGTGTGATTAAGTTATCTTTGCAAGTCTCTTCGAATTATCAGTTTGGTTTGGCCTACTAGATTGATCTTTCTTTTAATGGGAGAAGTGCTTAGCTTTGGGTTCAATCTTGCAGTGTCCTTTCCCAGTGACAGTAGGGGCAGCAAAGGCACGTATTGTATTGTTGCCATTGAGGATAAAAAGATGGGGTTTATATCATATTGCATGAGTTTATCCCTCTACATCATGTCATCTTTCTTAATGCGTTACTCTGTTCTTTATGAACTTAATACTCTAGATGCATGTTGGATAGCGGTCAATGTGTGGAGTAATAGTACTAGATGCAGGCAGGAGTCGGTCTACTTGTCACGGACGTGATGCCTATATACATGATCATGCCTAGATAATCTCGCAATTATTCGCTTTTTTATCAATTGCTCGACAGTAATTTGTTCACCCACCATAATACTTATGCTATCTTGAGAGAAGCCACTAGTGAAACCTATGGCCCCCGGGTCTATCTTTTATCATATAAGCTTTCGATCTACTTTTATTTGCATCTTTACTTTTCCTATCTATATTATAAAATACCAAAAATATATTTATCTTATCATATTATCGCTATCAGATCTCACTTTTGCAAGTGGCCATGAAGGGATTGACAACCCCTTTATTGCGTTGGTTGCAAGTTCTTGTTTGTTTGTGTAGGTGCGTGGGACTTTTGAGGAGCCTCCTACTGGATTGATACCTTGGTTCTCAAAAACTGAGGGAAATACTTACACTACTATTGTTGCATCACCCTTTCCTCTTCAAGGAAAACCAACGCAAGCTCAAGGCGTAGCAACAAGGATTTCTGGCGCCCTTGCCGGGGAGGTATTCGCTCAGGTCAAGACATACCAAGTAGCCATCACAAACTCATCTCCCTCGCATTTACATTGTTTGCCATTTGCCTCTTGTTTTCCTCTCCCCCACTTCACCCTTGCCATTTTATTCGCCATCTCTTTCCAAATCTACTCTCACTTTCCCTTATCTTTTTGCGTGCCTGTTTGCCCTTATGGCTTTGTCCTAAGAACACCTTCATCTTAGAAGGTTGGAAGAGATTGAATCAAACATTAGAAGCTTTATGACTTTACAATTTGAGCATAATAATTTCTTCACAAAAGAGCTTAAAGAACAAAAAAGTTTTATGGGGTTTATGAACAAAGAGCTTGATGATATGTCTAAGGAATTTTATGGTTTGAACTCTCAAATTACTCGGCTTGAAAATTCTATTGCCCAAATTTCTGATAAGCAAGCTACCTTAGTCAATAAGATGGCTGCCAAACCAGAAAATTTAGATGAAAATAATGACGAAGATCTTAAAGTTATTGATGTGTCCCCTATTAAATCATTGTTTTGTAATATGAATGGGACTGGAGATGAGTCAACTTTAGTTAAAAGATGTCACAATGATTCAGAGTTTTTAGATCTTAATTCTAAATTTGGTAAAAGTGGGATTGGAGAGGTCAAGACTTTAAATAGCATTGAACCCACTATCTTGGATTTCAAGGAATTTAATTATGATAATTGTTCTTTAGAAGATTGTATTTCCTTGTTGCAATCCGTTGTGAATTCTCCCCATGCTTATAGTCAAAATAAAGCTTTTACCAAACATATTGTTGATGCCTTTATGCAATATTTTGATGAAAAAGTTAATTTGGAAGTTTCTATACCTAGAAAACTTAACGATGACTGGGAACCTACTATAAAGATTAAAATTAAAGATCACGAGTGTTATGCTTTATGTGATTTGGGTGCTAGTGTTTCCACGATTCCGAAAACTTTATATGATATTCTAGGTTTCCATGATCTTGATGATTGCTCTTTAAATTTGCACCTTCGGATTCCACCATTAAAAAGCCAATGGGAAGGATCAATGATGTTCTCATTGTTGCAAATAGGAATTTGTTGCCCGTAGATTTTATCGTTCTTGATATAGATTGCAATCTTTCATGTCCTATTATTCTTGGTAGACCTTTCCTTAGAATGATTGGTGTGATTATTGATATGAAGGAAGGGAATATTAGATTCCAATTTCCATTAAGGAAAAGGCATGGAGCACTTTCCAAGAAAGAAAGTCAAATTACCTTATGAATCTATCATGCGAGCTACTTATAAATGGAGTGCCAAAGATGGCACTACCTAGAATTATCCTCGCTTTTATGCCTAGCTAGGGGCGTTAAACGATAGCGCTAGTTGGGAGGCAACCCAATTTTATTTGTGTTTTTTGTTTTTGCTTCTATTTAGTAATAAATTTTGCATCTACCTTCTGTTTAGATGTATTTTTATGTTTTAATTAGTGTTTGTGCCAAGTAGAACCTATAGGATAACCTATGGTGATAGTTAATTTGATTCTGCTGAAAAACAGAAACTTTGCACGCACAAAAATAATTTTTGTAATTCACAGAAACGTGCTTTTGCGTTGATTCTTCTTGCTGTAGATCAATAGACAAATATCCAGGACTTCCTATTTTGGTAGGATTTTTAGAGTTACAGAAATATTCGAGAGCTACAGATTGCTACAGACTGTTCTGCTTTTGACAGATTCTGCTTCTCATGTGTTGTTTGCGTATTTTGATGCATCTATGGCTAGTATGTAAGGGTATGAACCATAGAGAACTTGGAACACAGTAGGTTTAACACCAATATAAATAAAGAATGAGTTCATTACAGTACCTTATGTGGTGGTTTTGCTTTCTTTCACTAACGGAGCTTATGTGATTTCCTGTTGAGTTTTGTGTTGTGAAGTTTTCAAGTTTTGGGTAAAGATTTGATGGACTATGGAATAAGGAGTGGCAAGAGCCTAAGCTTGGGGATGCCCAAGGAACCCCAAGATATTCAAGAATATCCAAAATCCTAAGCTTGGGGATGGCCCGGAAGGCATCCCCTCTTTCATCTTCGTTTATCGGTAACTTTACTTGGAGCTATATTTTTATTCGCCACATGATATGTGTTTTGCTTGGAGCGTCTTGTATGATATTAGTATTTGCTTTTTAGTTTACCACAATCATCCTTGCTGTACACACCTTTTGGGAGAAACCCACTTGATTGGAATTTATTAGAATACTCTATGTGCTTCACTTATATCTTTTGAGCTAGGTAGTTTTTTCTCTAGTGCTTCACTTATATATTTTAGAGCACGGCGGTGGCTTAATTTTGTAGAAATTGTTAGTATCTCATGCTTCACTTATATCACTTTGATAGTCTCTTAGAACAGTATGGTATTTGCTATGGTTATAAAATTGGTCCTAGAATGGTGGGCATCCAAGTTGGGTATAATAAAAACTATCATAGGAAGTGAATTGGATGCTATGATCAATTTGATACTTGATAATTGTTTTGAGATATGGAGGTAGTGATATTAGAGTCATGCTAGTTGGGTGATTATGAATTTAAAGAATGCTTGTGTTGAAGTTAGCAAGTCCCATAGCATGCACGTATGGTGAAAGTTGTGTAACAAATTTGAAACATGAGGTGTTCTTAGATTGTGCATCCTTATGAGTGGCGGCCGGGGACGAGCGATGGTCTTTTCCTACCAATCTATCCCCCTAGGATCATGCGCGTAGTGCTTGGTTTTTCATGACTTGTAGATTTTTGCAATAAGTATATGAGTTCTTTTTTACTAATGTTGAGTCCATGGATTATACCCACTCTCACCCTTCCATCATTGCTAGCCTCTTCGTTCCGTGCATTGCCCTTTCTCACCTTGAGAGTTGGTGCAAACTTTGCTGGTGCATCCAAACCCCGTGATATGATACGCTCTATCACACATAAACCTCCTTATATCTTCCTCAAAACAGCCACCATACCTACCTATTATAGCATTTCCATAGCCATTCCAAGATATATTGCCATGCAACTTTCCACCGTTCCGTTTATCATCATGACACACATCATCATTGTCATATTGCCTTGCATGATCATGTAGTTGACATCGTATTTGTGGAAAAACCACCATGCATAATTTTTCATACATGTCACTCTTGATTCATTGCCCATCCCGGTACACCGCCGGAGGCATTCATATAGAGTCATATCTTGTTCTAGTTTTGGGTTGTAATTCATGAGTTGTAAATAAATAAAAGTGTGATGATCATCATTATTAGAGAATTATCCCCAAAGAAAAAAAGAAAGGCCAAAAAGAAAAAAGAGGCCAAAGAAAAAAGAAAAAAAAGAATGGCCAAAAGAAAGAAAAAAGAAAGGCCCAAAGAAAAAAAATAAAAAGAAAAATAAAAGGGGGCAATGTTACTATCCTTTTCCACACTTGTGCTTCAAAGTAGCACCATGTTCTTCATGTAGCGAGTCTAATATGTTGTCACTTTCATATACTATGTGGGAATTTTTCATTATAGAACTTGGCTTGTATATTCCTACGATGGGCTTCCTCAAAATGCCCTAGGTCTTTGTGAGCAAGCAAGTTAGATGCACACCCACTAGTTTCTTTTTGTTGAGCTTTCATACATTTATAGCGCTAGTGCATCCTTTTCATGGCAATCCCTACTCCTCATGTTGACATCAATTGATGGGCATCTCCATAGCCCGTTGATTATCCTCTTCAATGTGAGACTTTCTCCTTTTTTGTCTTCTCCACACAATCCCCATCATCATATTCTATTCCACCCATAGTGCTATATCCATGGCTCACGCTCATGTATTGCGTGAAAGTTGAAAAAGTTTGAGATTATTTAAGTACGAAACAATTGCTTGGCTTGTCATCGGGGGTGTACAAGATGGGAGCATTTTTGTGTGATGAAAAAGAAGCATGACCTAACTTTATGATTTTGTAGGGATTAACTTTATTTAGCCATGTTATTTTGAGAAGACATGATTGCTTTGATTAGTATGCTTCAAGTATTACTATTTCTTATGTCAATATGAACTTTTATTTTGAATCATTTGGATCTGAACATTCATGCCACAATAAAGAAAATTACATTGAGAATTATGCTAGGTAGCATTCCACATCAAAAATTCTGTTTTTATCATTTATCTACTCGAGGACAAGCAGGAATTAAGCTTGGGGATGCTTGATACGTCTCCAACGTATCTATAATTTTTGATTGTTCCATGCTATTATATTACCCATTTTGGCTGTTTATGGGCTTTACTTTACACATTTATATCATTTTTGGGACTAACCTACTAACCGGAGGCCCAGCCTGTATTGCTGTTTTTTTTGCCTATTTTAGTGTTCGAAGAAAAGGAATATCAAATGGAGCCCAAACGGAATAAAACCTTCGGGAGCGTGATTTTTGGAATGAACGTGATCCAAAGGACTTGGAGTGGAAGTCAAGAAACAATCGAGGCGGCCATGAGGGTGGAGGGAGCCCCCCCTTACTGGGCGTGCCCCCCTATCTTCTGGGCCCCTTGGGAGTCCACCGACCTACTTCTTCCTCCTATATATACCCATGTACCCCGAAAACATCAGAAGCGACCACGAAAAACTATTTCCACCGCCGTAACCTTCCGTATCCGCGAGATCCCATCTTGGAGCCTTCGCCGGTGCTCCGCCAGAGGGGGGAATCGACCATGGAGGGTGTCTACATCATCTCCAAGGCCTCTTCGATGAGTTGTAGTAGTTTAACACAGACCTTCGGGTCCATAGTTATTAGCTAGATTGCTTCTTCTCTCTCTTTGAATCTCAATACCATGTTCTCCTTGATCTTCTTGGAGATCTATTCGATGTAACTATTTTGCGGTGTGTTTGTCGAGATCCGATGAATTATGGGTTTATGATCAAGTTTATCTATGAGAAATATTTGCACCTCTGAATTCTTTTATGTGTGATTAAGTTATCTTTGCAAGTCTCTTCGAATTATTAGTTTGGTTTGGCCTACTAGATTGATCTTTCTTGCAATGGGTAAGTGCTTAGCTTTGGGTTCAATCTTGCAGTGTCCTTTCCCAGCGACAACAGGGGCAGCAAGGCACGTATTATATTTTTGCCATTAAGGATAAAAAGATGGGGTTTATATCATATTACATGAGTTTATCCCTCTACATCATGTCATCTTTCTTAATGCGTTAATTTGTTCTTTATGAAATTAATACTCTAGATGCATGCTGGATAGCGGTCGATGTGTGGAGTAATAGTAGTAGATGCAGGCAGTAGTCGGTCTACTTGTCACGGACATGATTCATATATACATGATCATGCCTAGATAATCTCATCATTATTCGCTTTTCTATCAATTGCTCGACAGTAATTTGTTCACCCACTGTAATACTTATGCTATCTTGAGAGAAGCCACTAGTGAAACATATGGCCCCCGGGTCTATCTTTTATGATATAAGCTTTCAATCTACTTTTATTTGCATCTTTACTTTTCCTATCTATATTATAAAATACCAAAAATATATTTATATTGTCATATTATCTCTATCAGATCTCACTTTCGCAAGTGGCCGTGAAGGGATTGACAACCCCTTTATTGCGTAGGTTGCGAGTTCTCGTTTGTTTGTGTAGGTGCGTGGGACTTTTGAGGAGCCTCCTACTGGATTGATACCTTGGTTCTCAAAACCTGAGGGAAATACTTACGCTACTATTGCTGCATCACCCTTTCCTCTTCAAGGAAAACCAAAGCAAGCTTAAGACATAGTAGTGTGCGTCATGCTTATTGTCGAAGTAGTCTCTTGTTCGTTGCTTGGAGAGTCGCAAGTCGGTGGCGAGATTTTCGATGTGGTCGCTCATTGCTTGTTGTTCTCGATGCAAAGCTCGTTGAGCACCGAAGAGGTGGCTCTTGGTGATGTAGGAGGTCATGTCGTCATCTTGCTCGATGAAGAGTGGGTTGATATAATGATGTAGGGTAGAACCCTAGAGGCTGATCTTTCAGGTTTGGAGGGAATCCTACCAAGAACACGAAGAACACAAGAGGGGAAACGAGGGGAACATGAGGGAAACACAAGAGAAAACACTCAACCAACAAGGGGATAGTCACACATGTGCTAGAACCTCGAAGCACAAAAGGGTACAAGATCCGAATCCAACAAGGGACGATACATAGGGTAACCGGTTCTTCTCTGTGAGGAGGTCTTGAAGATGGTCTTCTCCGAGTGGAGGTCTTTAATCCAAGAGGATCTTCTCCAAAGAGGTGTCAGTCCCTCGCGATGGAATAGATCCAGATGGATGAGCAAGGCTCTATCTCAAAGTATGAGCTATCACAATGCTAACCCTAGAAAGAGGGTGGAGGAGGAGTTTATATAGTCTAGGGGGCCAATAGGAGTACATGGGCTCGGCCCTTTACTGTGCGCAGACAGGTCAGTCCGGATGTCCGGGCTGTCGGCCGGATGTCCGGGTGCTCGCGAGGTTCCGAATGTCCGGGCTGGCCTGGCGCCATCTTGGATCTGACTGGGCAGGGCTGGTCTAGATGTCCGGGCGCTGGTCGGACGTCCGGTGCGACGCGAAGGACCTGATTTCCGTAGATTTGGCCGGATGTCTGGACTGGTAGGGGTCCAGCTACTGGTATGGTCCACCGGATTTCCGGGGGACGATCCGGATGTTTGGCCGCTCGCTGTGCGCGGGATGTTCGGGTCCTGGGCCGGACGTACGGGGCCTGTAGCAGTTTCTCCAGGGCCCGGGTGTCCGGGGCCATGGCCGGATGTCCGGGGCCTGGAAGTTGTCCTCGCCTTCTTTCGATGGTTCTCTTCATCCGTGCACTTGGGAGCTTGTCCATCTTCACGTGCATCCTCGGGAGGGTCCTCTTGGGACCTAATCATGCACAACATTCTGGACTTAGGTAGTAGCCATGTCTTGAGAGGATCATATGAAATATCACTAAGGAGAGAAGTCACCTCGGTCTCGAGAGCTCTAGCTCCTACTCGTGTCATGGGTCCACTTGGTGCTTGCTGAGACGGTGGTAGGTCCATGGGGATGACCGTAGGATGCTCCGCATCATCTCCCCTCCCTTGGGAAAGATTCGACCTCGGATCGGAATGCTCATCACCATGGTACGGGGAGAGATCATTGACATTGAAGATGTCGCTCACGGAGTACTTGTCGCGTGGGATGTCGATCTTGTAGGCATTGTTGTTGTAGCGTTCAAGCACCTTGAAGGGTCCATCGACTCGTGGTAGAAGTTTGGACTTGCGTTCGTTGGGGAAGCGCTCCTTGCGAAGGTGTACCCATACGAGATCTCCAATGTTGAATATCATGGGTTGCTTGTTGAAGTCGAGCTTGGTCGCGAGTCGCCGTACTTGGCGCTCGATGATGAGTCTTGTATCTTCATTCATCTTCTTGAGGTAGCTTGCTCGTGCACTCGCGTCCATGTTGGTGCGCTCTTGTAGTGGAAGAGGTAGAATGTCCAATGGGGACAACGGGTTGAAGCCGTAGACGACCTCAAAAGGGGACTTGCCAGTAGTCGAATGTCTTGCACGGTTGTATGCGTACTTGGCAATCGGTAGACACTCCTCCCACTCCTTGATGTTCCTCTTGATCAACACGTGAAGTAGGGTGGAGAGTGTATGGTTTGTCACCTCCGTTTGGCCGTCGGTTTGTGGATGGTATGCCGAAGAGAACAAGAGCTTGATTTCGAACTTGGCGCATAGAGTCTTCCAAAAGTAACTGAGGAACTTGACGTCACGGTCCGAGACAATCATTTTGGTCACTCCACGTAGACGTAAAATTTCCCTACAAAAGATATAGGCAATATGTGAAGCATCGTCTATCTTGTTGCATGGGATAAAATGAGCCATTTTAGAGAATCGGTCCACAACAACAAACATGGAATCCTTTCCATTTTGAGTTCTAGGCAAACCAAGTACAAAGTCCATGCTGATGTCTTCCGAAGGTTGATAAGGAATAGGAAGAGGCATGTAAATACCATGGGATTGAGCTTTAGACTTAGCGTTGTGACATGTAGAGCATCGATTGATGAAGCATGGGATGTCGCGGAACATCTTGGGCCAAAAGTAGTTCTTGGAGAGCGTGGTGAATGTCTTGTCTTGTCCAAAATGTCCCATGAGTCCGCCTCCATGAGCCTCTTGCAAAAGGAGCAAACGAAGAGAAGACTAGGGGATGCAAAGTTTGTTAGCTCTCATAAGATAATCATCCTTGATGTAATATTGTTCCAGAGATGTATGCGTCAAGCACTTATCATAAGGAATAGCAAAGGTAGGATCATTCGCATACAAGTCCTTTATGTGCTCAAAGCCAATAACATTCAACTCAAGTTTAGTGACAAGCGTGCATATGCGGGAAAGGGCATCCGCCACTATGTTTTCCTTACCCTTGATGTACTTGATGACATAAGGAAAAGACTCTATGAATTCACTCCATTTTGCATGACGCTTGTTCAACTTAGTTTGTCCTTTTAAGTACTTAAGCGTTTCATGATCGGTATGAATGATAAATTCATGACGGTGAAGATAATGTTCCCATTCATGCAAAACTCGCACTAAAGCATATAGCACTTTGTCATAGATGGGGTACTTGAGTTGCGCTCCGGAAAGTTTTTCACTAAAATATGCTATGGGGTGCTTCTCTTGCGTTCACACACCTCCTATGCCGGTACCTCTAGCATCACAATGAATCTCAAATTGTTTGTCGAACTTGGGTAAAGCAAGCACAGGAGCATGAGCAAGCAAATTCTTAAGCTCATTAAATGCGATATCTTGGGATGGTCCCCAAACAAATGGTGCATTTTTCTTACTCAAGGAATGTAAAGGAGAAGCAATGGTGCTAAAATCCTTCACAAAGCAACGATAGAAGCCGGCTAAACCAAGAAAACTACGCACTTGTTACAAGCTGGTTGGTTGGGGCCAAGTTTTAATAGCTTTGATATTATATTCATCTACATGAACACCCTTAGAAGACACAACAAAACCCAAGAAAACAAGCTTATCAACACCAAAAAGGCATTTTTCCACATTAGCATCAAGGCACTCTTTCCTAAGGGTTTGCAACACGGTTCTAAGATGGGTGACATACTCTTTGAGGGATTCGCTAAAGACAAGAATATCATAAAAATAGACCACAACAAATACACCAATACAGGGACGAAGAACAAAGTGCATGACTCGCATGAAAGTACCGGGTGCTTCGGAAAAGACCATTGGCATAACCAGCCATTCATATAAGCCAAATTTGGTCTTAAATGCGGTTTTCCATTCATCACCTTCTTGGATGCGTATTTGATATTAGCCACTCTTAAGATCAATCTTAGAGAAAATGGTGGCTCGACGAAGTTCATCAAGCATATCATCTAAGCATGGAATAGGATAATGATATCGAACGGTTATAGCATTAATGGGACGGCAATCGGAAACCATTCTATAAGTACCATCTTTCTTTGGAAAAAGTATGACCGGAACGACACAAGGGCTCAAACTTTCACATACTTGACCATTGTCGATTAGTTGTTGCACTTGCCGTTGGATCTCCTTAGTTTCCTCGGGGTTGACGCGGTAGGGAGCCTTGTTAGTAAGAGGTGCTCTGGGGATGAGGTCGATTCGGTGCTCAATGGCTCGTAGTGGAGGTAGACCCGGAGGTAGCTCATCAGGGAAAACATCTTGGAATTCCTGCAAAAGAGAAGACAACACTAAAGGTAGATCATGAGAGGTGTTAGTTTTTGGTGCCTCGTCCTTGCACACAAGGACAAAGTGCATAACACTTGATGGGTTCTCACACACTTCTCTCATCTCACTTTTGGTGGCAAATAGGACGAAGTTTTTCTTGTCGCTCATTGTGGAGGCACTCGATTTTGAATTGTGGCTCTCACTCTCTTTAGGGTGGATCACTCTCTCACTTTTTTCTCCATGATGGGTGGCTTGCTTGTCAGCGATCACTTGACTAGGAGACATAGGTCGTAGCACATATTCCTTCCCTTTCATCTTGAAGCTATAGTGATTGGTATGCCCGTTGTGCATGACACCGCGGTCGAATTGCCATGGTCGACCAAGAAGGAGGTGGCAAACGGACATCGGGATGACATCACACTCCAAAGTGTCTTCATATGCTCCAATTTTTAAGGAGACTTGGACCGTATGCTCAACTCGTATAGTGCCGGAATCGCTTAGCCATTGGACCTTGCAGGGATGCGGGTGCTTCATCTTGACCAATTGTATCTTGGAGCATAGTTCTTCACTTGCCAAGTTGTGACAACTACCTCCATCGATGATTACCTTGACGGACCTTCCATTGATGCCAGACTTTGTGTGGAAGATGTGCCATCTTTGGTCTTCGTCTTGTTGATGTTGAAGAGTCAAGACTTTGGAGACAACGAGAGCGGGGCTCGAATCCTCATCACAAAAGACTTGATCATCTTCATTTTCGTTCACGCGCCGGTGCACGGCCACTTACTCAATGGCTTCCATTTCCTCTTCACTCATGGAGTCATAGGTTCTATCGTCGTTGAGGATCATGGTGCGCTTGTTGCTGCACTCATAGGATTTGTGGCCTCGTCCGCCGCAAGTGAAACACTTGAAGGAGCTTGTCTTGATGGTCTCATCGGTTGGAGTAGATGATGAAGCGTGCGACTTGAAGTTGCTTGTAGTAGTAGGATGACTTGAGCTTGTCGAAGCTTTCTTGTAACTTGACTTGTCGTCATTGCTTGTAGATGGCTTTGTTGAGGTAGAAGTTGGAGGAGTCATTGAAGCTTGGGTGTTGGAGAAGCCGTAGCTCTTGGACCACTACTTGGCGTACTTGAAGTCATCTTGCACTTGACGTTCAGCTTTGGTAGCTTGATGCACGAGCTCAATAAGGTTGGAGTAGGGTTGGAAGTCGGCAATCTTCTTCATGGGATGATTGAGGCCATTCAAGAAACCATCCATAGTTTGCTAATCATGTTCTTTGACATTGGCTCTTATCATGGCTATCTCCATTTCCTTGTAGTATTATTCAACACTCTTTGTTCCTTGCTTGAGGAGTTGGAGCTTCTTGAAGAGATCGCAGTTGAAGTAGGTGGGCACAAAGCGTGCTCGCATGACATCTTTACTTTGAGCCCAAGTTCACCTCTTGCTTCTCGGCGCTCAAGGACTTGTTCCCACCATATGAGCACATAGTCTTGGAACTCAAGGGATGCCATAGAGATCTTCTTCTCTTCCTCATAGTTGTGCAAACGGAGGATTTTGTCGACCTTCAATGCCCATGATAGGTACTCTTCGGGATCATTGCTTCCATTGAACTTGGGCATGGTGAACTTTTTCTTGCCATATTGTTGCTCTTCATTGTATTGGGGTCGAGGGTGATGATGACGGCCTTGACATGGAGGAACTCAACGTCATGATTCTCTTGGCGTGGAGGATCTCCATAGTCATCTTGCTCTTGTTGAACTTGAGGTTGTTGAGGAGCTTGTAGAGCTTGTGGAGGAGCTTGAGGAACTTGATGTTGCACTCTTGGTTGGTAGTTCCGCTCTTGGATTTCTTCGCGAAGTGCTTCCTCTTGATTGCGCCTATCTCGGTTGCATTTAGCAATGGCTCGACTTGATTCTTGAAGGGCACGTTGCGCCTCAAGAGCTTGTTCTTTACGTTGTTGTTGAAGACGTTGAGCTTTGGCGTCTTGTTCATGTTGATGTTGTCGTGCTCGCTCTTCCTCTTGGTGATCTTGACGGTGTCTTTCTTGAGCTTGTTCAAAAGGAACTTGGTGTTGAGGATGACGATGTGCTTGCTCATCGACTTTCTCTTGTGGATGAATGTTGTGTAGAGGATTGCAAGTTGCTAGGCGATCTTGACGCGCGACTCGACATAGAGTGTTGGATGTTGGTGTAGTTGAGCCGGAGAAGGTGTCGTCGGTGTGTCGACTCGAGCGGCTCCGTCTTGAGTAGGAAGAAGTGGAAGAATGGCGGTTCACCAACAAGGCACGGATCTCGTCCATTCTTGCATCATTCTCTTGTTCATTGTGAGCGTCGAGCTTGTTGTCGAAGTAGTCTCTTGCAGTCGCTCATTACTTGTTGTTCTTGGTGCAAAGCTCTTTCTGCACCGAATAGGTGGATCTTGGTGACAAAGGATGACATGTCATCGTCTTTCTCGATGAAGAGTGGGTTGGTAGAAGAACTTGGCCTATCCATCATTCCAAACAAATATGTGAGTGGAAGAAGGAGAAGAACTTATACCAAATGTACCTTAACGGATGTTGAAGATAGATCAATGATCACTCAAATATGGACAAGGAAATAGCACAATTGGTACCAATTCTTGTCGGTTCTCACACCTACACAAGTAAAAGCTTATGGTGGAGCATGGTTAGGATGGTGGCACAAAATTTCATGCAATTTTTAGTGAGCTTCAATAATGTTGGAAAAGATTCACAAATTTACAAATGCAACAAGTAGACCAATAGCAAGATGTGGTACACGGAAACACACACGCAAAAAGATAAGTGGGGTCGTGCAACCAAGGGATGAGCCAAAATGTGGAGACCACAAAAATGCTCTTGTTGCACAACACTAGAGAGACGCTAGCACGATTGCATAATAGGCTGATACGGAACTTGTGCACAACCTACTAAGAAAAAATGCAAGGACTCCTATCCCAAATATGCTATATGTATGGTATACCGGTGGTATGATCCAAGATGGTCAGATATGACAATCTTAATGTAGTATGATGCTATGGTTCTTGCTTATAAGCTCTTTGCTTATCTTTCCTTCTTGCTTAAAAGCTTGTTTGGCTCTTTCACTTGTGAGCTCTTTTCTCATGCAAAACTTCACGAACCAAGATAGCAATTGTGTATGCGATGACAACTTTGTGACACAAAAGATGATACCAAGATATGCACCACTATGATATGATATGTATGCTATGGATTATGATCACTAATGTGCACAAGTCATGTTGCTAGCAATACTCAAAAGCTAGTCTCGATGGGTAAGCAACGCAAAAGTAAGGCTATGTGGTTATCAGTGCAAATGGCATGGAAAAGACAAAGATGTCATCGAGGTTACCGCCATGGTAGCCTTTTGCAATCACGGACGGTTGTTGGCAATGACGAGTCCTTGGCGAAGATGAGCGGTGATGATGTTGATGTCGAACCATACCTATATAACTGAAACACAATAGGACACGAGAACCACAACTCAAATTCTCAAAGACCAAAATGGGTCAAAATTGGCGTAGGTGGTAGCGGTAAGCGATGGTGGTGCTTGCGAAAAGCGGTGGTGGTATGCGGAAATATGCGTGGTATGCAGTAGTATGCGTGGACACCGGTGGAAAATTTGGCAAAAGTTAGGCGGAAAACAGGGCGATGGATGGAGTTGCTACTGCCAGGGGCCGGATGTCCGTGCCAGAGGCCGGATGTCCGGGGCAGCCGGATGTCCGGGGGACACGGGCCGGATGTCCGGGCGCTGGAATGGTGGCCGAACGCGATGAACTAAGCGGGAAAAAGGGCAACTCCGGGGTAAAATTCAGACGATTTAGTGGATGGAAATTGCGGAGAAGATGGGGGAAAGCTAGATCCACATGTGGCAAAGCACATTCGTGGATCAAATCCAACAAAACTTCATCACACCAACAAATCACAAAAAACAATTGGGACTATTTTTGGTGGGGATTTTTGGATTTAGGACGAAAAGAACAAAATCAAGCTAGAAAACACGGGGTAGGGGCTCCAAATACGTGGTCAACGTGGCTCTGATACAAAGATGATGTAGGGTAGAACCCTAGAGGCCGATCTTTGATGATTGGAGGGAATCCTACCAAGAACACGAAGAACACGAGAGGGAAACAAGGGGAACATGAGGGAAACACAAGAGAAAACACTCAACCAACAAGGGGATAGTCGCACATGTGCTAGATCCTCGAAACACAAAAGGGTACAAGATCTGTATCCAACAAGGGACGATACATAGGGTAACCGGTTCTTCTCGTGAGGAGGTCTTGAAGATGGTCTTCTCTTAGTGGAGGTCTTGAATCCAAGAGGATCTTCTCCGAAGAGGTGTCGGTCCCTCGTGATGGAGTAGATCCGGATGGATGAGCAAGGCTCTATCTCAAAATATGAGCTATCACAATGCTAACCCTAGAAAGAGGGTGGAGGAGGAGTTTATATAGTCTAGGGGGGCGAAGAGGACTACATGGGCTCGACCCTTTACTGTGCGCAGACAGGTCAGGCCGGACGTCCGGTGCCCGCGAGGTGCCGGATGTCCGGGCAGTCGGCCAGATGTCTGGGCTAGCCTGGCACCGTCTTGGATCTCACTGGGCAGGGCTGGTCAGGATGTCCGGGCGCAGGCCGGACGTCCAAGGCGATGCGAAGGGCCGGATTTCCGGAGATTTGGCCGATGTCCGGACTGGTAGGGGTCCAGCTACTGGTATGGTGCGCCGGATGTCCGGGTCCTACGCCGGACGTCCGGGCATGTAGCTTCGGCTGGGCTTCAACTGTAGCAGTTTCTCCAGGGGCCGGATGTCTGGGGCCATGGCCGGATGTCCGGGGCCTGGAAGCTGTCCACGCCTTCTTCCGTCGGTTCTCAGCATCCATGGACCTGGGAGCTTGGCCATCTTAACGTGCACCCTCGGGAGGGTCCTCTTAGTACCTAATCATGCACAACATTCCAGAGTTAGGTAGTAGCCATGTCTCGAGAGGATCATATGAGATATCACTAAGGAGAGAAGTGACCTCGGTCTCGAGAGCTCTAGCTCGTGCGCTTGTCATGGGTCCTCTTGGCGCTTGCTGAGACGATGGTAGGTCCATGGGGATGACCGTAGGATGCTCCGCATCATCTCCCCTCCCTTGCAAAAGATCCGGCCTGGGATCGAAATCCTCATCACCATGGTATAGGGAGAGATCATTGACATTGAAGATGTCGCTCACGGAGTACTTGTCGCGTGGGATGTCGATCTTGTAGGTGTTGTTGTTGTAGTGTTCAAGCACCTTGAAGGGTCCATCAGCTCGTGGTAGAAGTTTGGACTTGCATTCGTTGGGAAGCGCTCCTTGCGAAGGGGTGTATATAGACTATGAGATTGGGCTTTGGACTTAGCTTTGCGACATGTCAAACATCAATTGGTGAAGCGTGAGACGTTGCGTAACATCTTGGGCAAAAAATAGTTCTTGGAGAGCGTAGTGAATGTCTTGTCGCGTCCAAAGTGTACCATTAGTCCTCCTCCATGAGCTTCTTGCAGAAGTAACAAACGAAGAGAAGACTCTTGGATACATAGTTTGTTAGCTCTCATAAGATAATCATCCTGGAGGTAATATGGTTCCCAAGATGTATGCGTGAAACATTTGGTATAAGGAATAGCAAAAGTAGGATCATGCACATATAATTCTTTGATGTGCTCAAAGCCAATAACATTAAATTCTAGTTTAGTAACAAGCATGCATTTGCTAGAAAGGGCATCCACCACAACATTCTCTTTGCCCTTAAGGTACTTGATGACATAAGGAAAAGACTCTATGAATTCACTCCACTTAGCATGACGCTTGTTCAACTTAGTTTGACCCTTAAGATACTTGAGAGTTTCATGGTCGGTATGGATGATGAATTCATGAGGGCGAAGATAATGTTCCCACTCGCGCAAAACTCGCACTAAAGAATAAAGCTCTTTGTCATATATGGGATAATTGTGTTGCGCTCCGGAAAGTTTCTCACTAAAGTAAGCTATGGGGCGCTTCTCTTACATTAACACACCTCATATGTTGTACCCACTAGCATCACAATGTATCTCAAACGGTTTATCAAAGTTTGGTAAAGCAAGCAAAGGAGCATGTTTAAGAAAATTCTTAAGCTCATTGAATGCGGTATGTTGGGATGGTACCCAAACAAAAGGTGCATTCTTCTTACTTAAAGCATGAAAAGGAGAAGCAATGGTGCTAAAGTACTTAACAAGTCTACAATAGAAACCGCCTAGGCCAAGGAAACTTCACACTTGTTGCAAGTTGGTAGGTTGTGGCCACATCTTAATAGCATTGATCTTAGATTCATCTACATGCACACCCTTAGAAGATACCACAAAACCCAAGAAAACAAGCTTATCAACACCGAAAACACATTTGTCCATATTAGCATAAAGTCACTCTTTTCAAAGGGTTTGTAACACGGTTCTAAGATGGGTGACATGATCTTTGAAGGATTTGCTAAAGACAAGGATATCATCAAAATAGACCACAACAAATACACCAATGTATGGCCTAAGAACAAAATGCATGACTCTCATGAAAGTATCGGGTGCTTCGAATAAACCCATTGGCATAACAAGCCATTCATATAAGCCAAATTTGGTCTTATATGCGATTTTCCATTCGTCACCTTTTTGTATGCGGATTTGGTAATAGCCACTCTTAAGATCAATCTTAGAGAAAATGGTGTCTCCGCTAAGTTCATCTAGCATATCAACTAAGCGTGCAATGGGGTAACGATGTCTAACAGTGATAGCATTGATGGGACGGCAATCGGAACACATGCAACAGGTGCCATCTTTCATAAGAACAAGGATTACCTGGACGGCACATGGGCTCAAGCTCTCACGTACATGGCCTTTGTCGATGAGTTGTTGTACTTGCCGTTGGATCTCCTTGGTTTCCTCGGGGTTGACGCGGCAGGGTTCTTTGTTAGGAAGAGGCGCTCCGGGTATGAGATTGATGCGGTGTTCGATGCCTCGTAGAGGTGGTAGTCCTGGGGGTAGCTCGTCGGGGAAAACGTCTTGGAATTCCTGCAAAAGAGATGACATCACTAGAGGCAGATTGTGTGAGGTGTTAGTTGTAGTTTCCCCGTCCTTTCACAAGAGGACATAGTGCATAACACTTGATGGGTTCTCACACACTTCTCTCATCTCACTTTTGGTAGCAAATAGGACTAAGTTTTTCTTGTCGCTCATCGTGGAGGCATTCGATTTTGGCTTGTGGCTCTCACTCTCTTTTGGGTGGTTCACTCTCTCACTTTTCTCTCCATGATGGGTGGTGGCTTGCTTGTCGGCGATCACTTGACTTGGATACATAGGTCATAGCATGTACCCCTTTCCTTTCATCTTGAAGCTATAGAGATTGGTTCTCCCATTGTGGATGATGCCTCGGTCAAATTGCCATGGACGTCCAAGAAGGATGTGGCAAACAAACATCGAAACGACATCACACTCCAAAGTTTCTTCGTATGCTCCAATCTCGAAGGAAACTTGTACATATGCTCGACTTGAATGGTGCCGGAGTCGCTTAGCCATTGGACCTTATAGGGATGTGGGTGCTTCATCTTAAGCAATTGAAGCTTGGAACATAGCTCTTCACTTGCCAAGTTATGGAAACTCCCTCCATCGATGATGACCTTCACAGACCTTCCATTGATGCTGACCTTGGTGTGGAAGATATGGCATCTTTGGTCTTCGTCTTGTTGATGTTGAAGAGTAAAAACCTTGGAGACGACAAGAGCGGGGCTCGAATCTTTGTCACAAAAGACTTGATCATCTTCATCTTCATTCACGCGCCGGTGCATGGCCACTTGCTCAAGGGCTTCCATTTCCTCTTCACTCATGGAGTCATAGGTTCCTTCGTCATTGAGGATCACGGTGCACTTGTTGGTACACTCGAAGGACTTGTGGCCTCGGCCGCCGCATGTGAAGCGCTTGATTGAACTTGTCTTGACGGTCTCATCAGTTGGAGTAGATGATGATGAAGCATTTTGCTTGAAGTTGCTTGTAGTAGGAAGACGACTTGAAGTTGATGAAGTTTTCTTGTAACTCGACTTGTCGCCGTTGGTTGTAGAAGGCTTGATTGAGGTAGGAGTCATTGAAGCTTGGTTGCTGGACAAGCCATAGCTCTTGGAAGAGTATTTGGCAAACTTGAAGTCATCTTGCACTTGACGTTCTGCTTTGGTAGCTTGATGCAGTAGCTCAATGAGGTTGGAGTAGGGTTGGAAGTCAGCAATCTTCTTGATAGGGTCATTGAGTCCATTCAAGAAACGGGCCATAGTTTGCTCATCATCTTCCGTGACATTGGCTCTTATCATGGCAATCTCCATTTCCTTGTAGTATTCTTCAACGCTCATTGTTCCTTGCTTGAGGAGTTGGAGTTTCTTGAAGAGGTCACAGTTATAGTATGTTGGCACAAAGCATGCTCTCATGACATCCTTCATTTGATCCCATGTGGTGATTGGTGGTTCACCTCTTGCCTCTCGGCGCTCAAGGACTTGTTCCCACCATATGAGCACATAGTCTTGGAGTTCAAGGGATGCACGGCGATCTTCTTATCTTCCTCATAGTTGTGCAAGCGAAAGATCTTATCGACCATCAATGCCCATGATAGGTATTCTTCGGGATTATTGCTTCCGGTGAACTTGGGCATGGTGAACTTGAGCTTGCCATAGCGTTGTTCTTCATTGTGTTGGGGTCGAGGATCATGACGCCTTTGACGTGGAGGGTTGTTGATCTCGTGTTGCTCTTGGCATGGAGGGTTGTCAACCTCATGTTGCTCTTGGCGAACATGGGATTCTTGTCTAGCTTGTGGGACTTGTCGACGTACTCTTGCTTGATAGTTCCTCTCTTGAACTTCCTCGCGAAGCGCTTCTTCTTGCTCACGCGTTTGACCGTTGTAGTTGGCGATGGCGCGACTTGTGTCATGGAGGGCAAGTTGTGCCTCAAGTGCTTGGGATTCACGCTGTAGTTGTTGTTGATGGAGTGCTTCGGCGTCTTGCTCTTCTTGGTATTGGCGCGCATGTTCTTCCTCTTCTTGTTGCCGTTGGCGTTGCCTTTCTTGTGCTTGCATGAAGGTAGCTTGGTTTTGACAGTGTCGATGTGTTTGTGCTAGAAGTTGCTCATGACAATCGATGCTGTGTAGAGGATTGCTATTTCCTTGACAGTCTTGGCGCGCGGCTCGACATAGCGTTTTCGATGTAGGGGTAATTGAGCCGGAGATGGTGTCATCGGAGTGTCGAATCGAGAGGCTCCATCTTGAGTAGGACGAAGTAATAGAAGAGCGATTTACCAACAAAGCACTAATCTCATCCATTCTTGCATTGTTCTCTTGTTTGTGTGTGTCATGCTTGTTGTTGAAGTAGTCTCTTGTTAGTTGCTCGGAGAGTCGCAAGTCTGTGGCGAGATTTTCGATGTAGTCGCTCATTGCTTGTTGTTCTTGATGTAAAGCTCGTTGTGCACCGAAGAGGTGGCTCTTGGTGATGTAGGAGGTCATGTCGTCGTCTTGCTCGATGAAGAGTGGGTTGGTAGAATGATGTAGGGTAGAAACCTAGAGGCCGATCTTTCACGTTTGGTGGGAATCCTACCAAGAACACGAAGAATATGAGAGGGGAAACGAGGGGAACATGAGGGAAACACAAGAGAAAACACTCAACCAACAAAGGGTAGTGTCACATCCCTAGTTCTGGCCTGACCTATGCTTGCGTCCATGTGTGCATCATGTTTAAATTCAAATGAAATTTGAATTGAGGAATTTTCAAAAGCCTGAGGAAACCTCTAAAAATAACCAACATTTAAATCTTCTCAAATGAGTCCAAGAAAATGTTCCTGTTATTCCATAGAAATATTGGTAAGAGGTAAAATTCAAACCAATATTTTTGGAGTCACAGAGATATTTATTTTGGCCATTTGAATTGATCCAATAACTATTTGCTTTGGATTTATATTTAATATATATTAAATATGACTCCAATAATTCTGGAAGTTTGTGAGTGGCTTTGTATATATTTTAGCAAGCCACATAAAAACCTACAGAATTTATTAAAATGATTTAGTTGCTAAACTAAATCAAAACAGAGGAAGAAAAAAATAGAAAACAATAAGTAAAAAGGAAGAGCAGAAACCCTACGTGGCGCTCACCTCTCAGCCCACCTGGCCCAATTCCAGTGGCCCAGCCCACCGAACCGCCACCGTCTCCCACCTCACGCCAGAAGGACGCGAGGCGTGTGGCCACCGCACGCCGGCACGCGTCCGGCCACCTCCTGCTTCCACCGTGACGCCACGGCCCTTCTAGCATCGCCACGCGACCCTCCCCGGTTCCCTTCACCTCTCCCTCTCTCTCCCTCGAGCGCCCTCCCTCCTCTGTCTCTCTCGCGCGCGTCCGTCCGAACGCGCCCATCGCCACCGACGCCGTTCGCCGCGGCCACAGCCACCCCCTCGCTCCCTCTCCGCATCCCTGAGCTCCGTCCCGACCCCGTGGAGCTACACACACGACGCACGCGACCCCGGGAGGCCAGCAACATCGCCATCGCCGTCGTCTTCCACCTCGGGCTCCGGCCACCATCGTCGTTGATCCGCCGCATGCAGGACGTCCCCGAGCCCGCTAACCATACCTACGGCACCGCTGTGAGGTCCGCCACCGTTTCCCCCTCTTCCCCTCTTCGTCTGATTGTCGTAGCCGTCGCCCCCTTGATGACCGAAATGCACCGCCGCCTGAGCTCGCCGTCGACGATGCTCCGGTGACCATATGGTCACCCTGGAGTGTCCAACCTACTCCTCGCGATGCTTAGCGCCCTCCTAGCCCTTTGCCCCGCTCTTCTACGAACTGAAACGTAATCTCGCGCGCAACCGAACTCCGGTCGCCGCCTAGGTCATCGCCGGCGCCAACTCCGGCCACTCCGACCCCAACGGACTCCACCAAGAGCCGCGGTTCGTCCTCAGCTCCACCCCGATGCCCTCCGTGACCCATTTGGTGGCCAGAACGGCCAAAACCACTTCCGCCGCGGCGTCGGGCTCGCCGGCGGCTAAACGCCGGCACAGCTGACGTTGACTTTGACCACGGGTGGGCCCTGGTTGACTATGATGAGTCACTGACAGGTGGGGCCCAGCCCTGTTAATTAACCCAGTTTAGTTTTAATTAAATTCTAACTAAACTAATTACACTGACACGCGGGACCTACTGTCAGGTTTGACCGGACAGTGACCTGTTGACCTGCTGACGTCACTATGAGGTCATGCTGACGCAATAATTCCTTTCTGGAATTTAAATAAATCTTAAATGATTTATTATTTCCAGAAAATGTTTAAAACTTGTAAAATTCATAGAAATTCAACCGTAACTCCAAATTAAATAATTTATATATGAAAAATGATCAGAAAAATCCAATCTATCCATCTGTACCATTTTCATGCATGTTAGAACAACTTATAGCTGCTGTTTAGCACAAATCCTATAAATGGCATTTAAACTCTCACATATGGAGTTTGAATTTGAACCTAGTGTTCAAACCAACCCCATTTAACCTGTTGCTAGATGCATTAGCTCAAAACACATTCATATTGCCATGTCATAGCATGCATCATATTGTGCATTGCATTGATCGTGTTTCTTCTGTGTTTGTCGGTATTCGTCCCCCCTCGGTAGACGTGGTCCGACGATGAGTTCGATGACACCGATGAAGAACTATACTATCTTCAGAAGTGCCAGGCAAGCAAAACCCCCTTGTTCATTCCGATACAATCCTACTCTCTCGCTCCTGCTCTCTTTTAATGCATTAGGACAACACCGATTCATCTGTTGCTTGCTGCGCTAGCTGAACCCCTTTATCCTTTGCATGACCTGTCATTGCCACAGTAAATAGATGAAACCCACTAGCATGAGTAGGAGTTGTTTGAGCCCTGTGGTGCCTACTCATTCATGCTTGTTTATCATGCCTGCTACTGCTTAGAGTTGAGTCAGGTCTGATTCATCGGGGATGAATCAGAGGTGTGTGAACATGTCCTACTGTGTGTGAGCTAAGTGTGTGAACACGATTTGGTAAAGGTAGCGGTGAGAGGCCATGTAGGAGTACATGGTGGGTTGTCTCATTGCAGCCGTCCTCGGGAACTGAGTCCTGTGTTTGTGATCCATGACCAGTTGCTACCACACATTGGGTTCCGGTAACTCGACCCCTCTCGACTTATTAATCAACATGATCTCTGTCCAGGAGTTGCAACTAGTTTCTGGTGTTTGTAGGTAGTGTTAGTAGTCTACCAAGTGGCACCTGGTACAGGTGGGCTTGGGACAGACTAGGCACAGTGGCACGGTGTACCAAGTGGCACCCGGATGGTGGGCTTGGGAACCCTGCACACATCGTTTGGGGCCGTGAGCGACATCCCGGCCGGATCTCCTTGCGGATGGAACCCGAATAGGCGATAAACCTGGACGAGAGACTTGTGCGGTTAGTCAGGTCGTGGCCGACACCCTCGCTGGGCTTCCGCTTGAAGGTTGCCGAGTACATGTCGTGTAAACGGCGGTAAGTTGTGAGAGCGTGTGTGAAGAAGTACACCCCTGCAGGGTTAACATTATCTATTCGAATAGCCGTGTCCGCGGAAAAGGACTTCTGGATTGCCTGTACAGTTCATAGACAAGTGAAAGTGGATACCCTAAAATACGCAAGATAAGCGTGAGTGCTATGGATGGCGTTCTCGTAGGGAGACGGGAGCGGATCCATAGTGGTGTATTGATATGGTGAATATGTGGACTCGTGTGCGCCACCTCAAAGAGTTACTTGCAGTCGTAGTTCAGGATAGCCACCGAGTCAAAGCTGGCTTGCTGCAGTTAAACCCCACCACCCCCTTGTTGATAATGATGCATATGTAGATAGATCTGATGTAAGTGTTGCTGGGTACATTTGTACTCACGTTGCTTAATTTATGTTTTTGCAGAGAGACTTCGGTCTCGCTAGTAGTTCCGCGTGGACTTCGACGTTTAGCTTGTTACCTCAGCTACGATCTTGTGCCTCGGCAGAATTTGGTAGATAGTCAGGCTTCTCAGCCTTTTTCATTTATAGATGTCTGTACTCAGACATGATAGCTTCCGCTTGTGCTTTGATTTGTATGCTCTGAATGTTGGGTCATGAGACCCCTGTTTGTAATATCTCGCTCCTCGGAGCCTATTGAATAAATACTTGAGTCGTAGAGTCATGTTGTGATGCCATGTTGTATTTGCACATATCGAGCATATTGTGTGTATGTTATTGAAATGCTTGGTATGTGTGGGATCTGACTATCTAGTTGTTTATCTTTAGTAGCCTCTCTTACCGGGAAATGTCTCCTAGTGTTTCCACCGAGCCATGGTAGCTTGCTACTGCTCCGGAACACTTAGGCTGGCCGGCATGTGTCCTTCTTCGTTCCAGTGTCTGTCCCTTCGAGAAAATGTCACGCATTGAGTACCGGAGTCCTGTTAGCCCGCTACAGCCCGGTTTACCGGAGTCCTGCTAGCCCAGTGCTACAGCCCGGACCCACTTGCTGATGACCGACACGTTCGATGCTGGGTCATGGATGCATGTCCCTGTAAGTCTGTGCCACTTTGGGTTTATGACTAGTCATGTCAGCCCGGGCTCCTTATCATATGGATGCTAGCGACATCATCATATACGTGTGCCAAAAGGCACAAACGGTCCCGGGCAAAGGTAAGGCGACACCCGTGGGAATGCCGTGCGCGAGGCCACAAAGTGATATGAGGTGTTACATGCTAGATCGATGTGGCATTGAGTCGGGGTCCAGACAGCGTTGGTATCAGAGCTTGACTGCCTGTAGGATTACCAAGCCAAACTGGTCGAAGTTGAGTCTAGAAATTCTTTAGTTATATAAAGGAATTGATTGTGGGATGGAACGTAAGGCTCTTTTTACTCCTTATACCTTATGGCCCTCTGATCTGAGTCATCCTCTTCTCTTCTACGGGGTTAAGGAACTAGGCTTTCTCTTCTTTCTATAAGGATCACGTGTTACTAATCTGGAGACTTATAGAATTGTTGGATTTAAGCTTGAGTTCAGTTCCTACTACTTCTGTATGTTAACTGTTGATCTCCAAACCCTGATATTATGATGATCAAGTGGTTATGCCACCATTTTGTAGCATGTCTCAAATCTTTTCGAGCATTTACAGCCGTTATGCTGTCCGAGTCATCCCAGGTTTCTAAACAATCTGATGCACTTGCAAGTCCTTTCCCTCTGGTTTTTATGTTCCTTTGGGCCACACACTAATTGCTGAGTTGAGGTATTCTATTGCCTTGACTTATGTGTTGGAGTTCCTATTATGACCCTAAGTGCTTAGAGGATCATCTAGTGGTCTCGCCATGATCTGTGTTTCCAGTGTGATGATTCTGGCCGTCATTATCGAAAGCATCCCGTGATGCCATTTAGTTAGTAGGCATTCTATTTCTGGGTTCTTAACCGAGATTCACCCCATTTATCTCATATTGATAGTGTTTGCTAGTTCCTTTAGGATATTAGTAACTTTGCGATAGTCCTCGAAGTTCGTGGTATTTCCTTCTTCCAAATACTATGAACCACTTTATGGAAGAAGTTTGTTGGATCAAAAGATCACAACCAGAGTGCTCTTGATGAGTTCTCCATTCCACATTGTGAATCTGCATGTCCTTCCTTTTCAGCATGGGTTATCCGGAAGAAATATGTTGAATTTGTTCGTCATACTAATCCATGTATCCACAACTCAGAAAATTGTATGTTCCATTGAGTTGTCCCTCTTTAGTTGTATTCCAGTCTTCATCTATCCGTTGATAGTCAAGAGTAATTGTGCATTCGTGTTATCGATGCTTATTATTCTTGTGGTCCGTCGAGCCATTCTATTCTGGAATGACTAGGAGAAACAAACTCCAGTACCTCATCCTTATCCAGGATCGGGTCAAAGAAGATGTGCTCCGCAGATCAAATTGCTAATCCAGCTTTTGTTCTGCTCTACCTTGGAGTATTACCATCTTTATATCGGGATTGTTATAGGAATTGCACACCATCCTATGAACTCTTGGTACAGTGATACTTCTTGCCATCATTGTTCATTCCTCGGTTCCTGTGTTATTGTAACCGGAATGCCGACAAGTGAATCGTGGTGTGTGAAATCAATACTGCTAGCAACTCCATTGCTTGGTAGTTAAATGGACAACAATCTCATTCTTAGCGTGCTGATTATTGAGTCATCATTCTAAGATTGATCGTGCTACCTAGTCTTTATTTCCGGTGCACCCTCTGATCAATGAGTTGGGATCGTATCGGTCCCTCGCTCTTTTGATCATATCGTCTTGCCCTAAAAAGCAAGATTGTTCTCGAGTTTAGTAGCATATCGGTGGTTCGTGATTTTCCGAATATCTTCTCGGTAGTATCACCAGATTGTCACCTGACTGTTATGTTGAGCTCGTGATCAAGTTGGTTTATCCTGTAAACCACCCTTTCTCCAAGAATCTGTGTTGGGTACCCCTGAGCTAGTTGGCTAAGCTGAACAACAACTTGGAGAGTTGGAAGATGGAAGCTTGTCTGATTTAGTTCATCTTAAGGGATATCTTGTGTGTGTGTGTGTGTTGAAGATAGATGATATCTTTATTGGTTGATCCTCGTGATCAATTGTTGGATCTATTATCTTACCCAAACCGTTGATTTGAGTATGGGCTGTCGTCAAATCAAGTCAGAACCAACGATATTCGTAATGTTGTCTTACTCGTGGTTGTTCCTCGAGCATACACCATTATATCTTTCGGGTCTGACCAATACTACCACCGTGTTCACATGATGGCGGAAGTCCAGTGATATGGAAATTCCGAAGAGTTACTGTTGAGCCCATCAGCAGCATTTTGTCTCCCCCATGATTCATGTTGAACATCAACCTAGTGTTGGAAACTTTTATAAGCATTATCTTCATGTCCCATTCGTGAAGAATATGTTGGATGAAACAAGTGACTTTCTCTGATTCACGTGCATTTGGAGCAAGTTGCCGCCGTGAGTTCGAGAAAGATTGTTTTTTCCCTGGTACCATCCCAAGTCAGTCATGCATGTGCGGAGTATGCTATGGTTTGACAGGCTCGCAACCTTCATTCCATATGTGTCCCTAGCACACCAAGCCACTGATTGAATTGTTCAAGGAGAAGAAGTTTCTTTATAAGAGCTAATCCGGACTTATGAAAGAACTTCGATATCCTCCATGATGGTTCCCTACCAGAACTCGGTAGTGTTTTATTGTAAGACTACCATGTGATCATGTTTGCCTGGAACAGCGTGTTCACACGTGCGTAGCAGAACCAGCTCATGCTTCGGAGCTTGCTATCGTAGTTCATTTCCCGAGAATCTCGCAACGTCATCTCGTCGATTTGTGTTGCAAACTTTCATTTTTCTTCCTAGACTCGATGAGTCTGGAATATTCTAACACCCACCAGTTCTGAATCTCAGGTGGATATGATGGTTGGAACATTTCCCAAGAACTATAATATTGGTCCCTCGATAACCAGTAAAGTGGATGTCGTGGCCAACACACCCAGCCGGAAGACCTATAATTGTAGTATCTTGTTTGAAGGAGTTGGCCACCTCCCCATAAGGATTTCGCAGGATTTACCTCTGTAGTTATTCCTTATGGATTTTTGTGTTCCTGAAGTCCGACCTTTACTTGATGTTCTAGATATCAAACCATTTCAATGAATGGGATACGCTAGCACATCAAGGAGAACATTAGAAGCGGAGTGCTAAATGTCTCTCGGTCGATCATCCAGATTTTGTTTCCTTGGCCTCGCTAAGGTGAAATCTGAGAAGGTGTTATCTTCCTTTGCATCTGCATCATCCATCATTAGCCATCATGGTAGTATGTTGTGTTGCCAGGATCCTTGACACGGATGTTGGTAAAACCTTGATGAATATGGAAATGCTCAAGTTCTTGAGAGCACGCACAAGCGCTAGGTGTTATCATCGGCACTAACTAGATTGCCCTCAGTCTCCTTGATTATGCTATAACTTTTCAAACAGTGGACCCAGTCTCTACTGTTGAGCTTCTCCCCAGTTACTAAAATCATCCCCTATGTTGTTTTCAACAAGGTAATCCACATCATCCATTCTGGTCCAAGTATACCATTCTACCGAACCCCTCCAAACGATCACTCAAGAATTGCCTTAGGCTGGTATAAAGAGTTTCAATGATCTCTGAATCAAAAGTAATTCCTTTTGCCACCTAAGGGGATATATCTACGAGTCACCATCCCTAAGGTGTCTCGTTGTGGTATCATGGCAACTCAACTCCTCGCTACGTTGACAACCGTTCACCACCCTCTTAGGTGTGGAATTGTTGTCTACCTAGTGAACCCTCGTCATTTGTTCCACTCCATCCCTCTAGATGCGTGCCTCGTGTCTCAGCTCGGGAGATGTTACTATGTTTCATTCCGTGAGTTGATCCCGAGTTGTTCGATCTTTGAGAAGATCGATTCTGTAGAGTTTCCCTCTGTCATCGTCATGTTGGATGAAGATTTCGAAGGCAAGACATCAAGATCAATTTGAGTCGGCAAATCAACAACCTCGAGAAGGCAGTTGGATCATGAAGTTTGTGTTACTTAGTGACCCCTTGTCTTCTTACCTCACGTCTTGAATCTCGGGACGAGATTCTTGTTTAGTGGGGGTGAGTTGTCACATCCCTAGTTCTGGCCTGACCTATGCTTGCTTCCATGTGTGCATCATGTTTAAATTCAAATGAAATTTGAATTGAGGAATTTTCAAAAGCCTCAGGAAACCTCTAAAAATAACCAACATTTAAATCTTCTCAAATGAGTCCAAGAAAATGTTCCTGTTATTCCATAGAAATATTGGTAAGAGGTAAAATTCAAACCAATATTTTTGGAGTCACAGAGATATTTATTTTGGCCATTTGAATTAATCCAATAAATATTTGCTTTGGATTGATATTTAATATATATTAAATATGACTCCAATAATTCTGGAAGTTTGTGAGTGGCTTTGTATATATTTTAGCAAGCCACATAAAAACCTACAGAATTTATTAAAATGATTTAGTTGCTAAACTAAATCAAAACAGAGGAAGAAAAAAATAGAAAACAATAAGTAAAAAGGAAGAGAAGAAACCCTACCTGGCGCTCACCTCTCAGCCCACCTGGCCCAATTCCAGTGGCCCAGCCCACTGAACCGCCACCGTCTCCCACCTCGCGCCAGAAGGACGCGAGGCGTGTGGCCACCGCACGCCGGCACGCGTCCGGCCACCTCCTGCTTCCACCGCGACGCCACGGCCCTTCTAGCATCGCCACGCGACCCTCCCCGGTTCCCTTCACCTCTCCCTCTCTCTCCCTCGAGCGCCCTCCCTCCTCTGTGTCTCTAGCGCGCGTCCGTCCGAGCGCGCCCATCGCCACCGACGCCGTTCGCCGTGGCCACAGCCACCCCCTCGCTCCCTCTCCGCATCCGTGAGGTCCGTCCCGACCCCGTGGAGCTACACACACGACGCACGCGACCCCAGGAGGCCAGCAACGTCGCCATCGCCGTCGTCTTCCACCTCGGGCTCCGGCCACCATCGTCGTCGATCCGCCGCACGTAGGACGTCCCCGAGCCCGCTAACCATCCCTACGGCACCGTTGTGAGCTCCGCCGCCGTTTCCCCCTCTTCCCCTCTTCGTTTGATTGCCGTAGCCGTCGCCCCCTTGATGACCGAAATGCACCGCCGCCAGAGCTCGCCGTCAATGATGCTCCGGTGACCATATGGTCACCCTGGAGTGTCCAACCTACTCCTCGCGATGCGTAGCACCCTCCTAGCCCTTTGCCCCGCTCTTCTACGAACTGAAACGCAATCTCGCGCGCAACTGAACTCCGGTCGCTGCCTAGGTCGTCGCCGGCGCCAACTCCGGCCACTCCGACCCCAACGGACTCCACCAAGAGCCGCGGTTCGTCCTCAGCTCCACCCCGATGCCCTCCGTGACCCATTTGGTGGCCGGAACGGCCAAAACCACTTCCGCCGCCGCGTCGGGCTCGCCGGCGGCTAAACGCCGGCACAGCTGACGTTGACTTTGACCACGGGTGGGCCCTGGTTGACTCCGATGAGTCACTGACAGGTGGGGCCCAGCCCTGTTAATTAACCCAGTTTAGTTTTAATTAAATTCTAACTAAACTAATTACACTGACATGTGGGACCCACTGTCAGGTTTGACCGGAGAGTGACCTGTTGACCTGCTGACGTCACTATGAGGTCATGCCGACGCAATAATTCCTTTCTGGAATTTAAATAAATCTTAAATGATTTATTATTTCCAGAAAATGTTTAAAACTTGTAAAATTCATAGAAATTCAACCGTAACTCCAAATTAAATAATTTATATATGAAAAATGATCAGAAAAATCCAATCTATCCATCTGTACCATTTTCATGCATGTTAGAACAACTTATAGCTGCTGTTTAGCACAAATCTTATAAATGGCATTTAAACTCTCACATATGGAGTTTGAATTTGAACCTAGTGTTCAAACCAACCCCATTTAACCTGTTGCTAGATGCATTAGCCCAAAACACATTCATATTGCCATGTCATAGCATGCATCATATTGTGCATTGCATTGATCGTGTTTCTTCTGTGTTTGTCGGTATTCGTCCCCCCTTGGTAGACGTGGTCTGACGATGAGTTCGATGACACCGATGAAGAACTATACTATCTTCAGAAGTGCCAGGCAAGCAAAACCCCCTTGTTCATTCTGATACAATCCTACTCTCTCGCTCCTGCTCTCTTTTAATGCATTAGGACAACACCGATTCATCTGTTGCTTGCTGCGGTAGCTGAACCCCTTTATCCTTTGCATGACCTGTCATTGCCACAGTAAATAGATGAAACCCACTAGCATGAGTAGGAGTTGTTTGAGCCCTGTGGTGCCTACTCATTCATGCTTGTTTGTCATGCCTGCTACTGCTTAGAGTTGAGTCAGGTCTGATTCATCGGGGATGAATCAGAGGTGTGTGAACATGTCCTATTGTGTGTGAGCTAAGTGTGTGAACACAATTTGGTAAAGGTAGCGGTGAGAGGCCATGTAGGAGTACATGGTGGGTTGTCTCATTGCAGCCGTCCTCAGGAACTGAGTCCTGTGTTTGTGATCCATGACCAGTTACTACCACACATTGGGTTCCGGTAACTCGACCCCTCTCGACTTATTAATCAACATGATCTCTGTCCAGGAGTTGCAACTAGTTTCTGGTGTTTGTAGGTAGTGTTAGTAGTCTACCAAGTGGCACCTGGTACAGGTGGGCTTGGGACAGACTAGGCACAGTGGCACGGTGTACCAAGTGGCACCCGGATGGTGGGCTTGGGAACCCTGCACACATCGTTTGGGGCCGTGAGCGACACCCCGGCCGGATCTCCTTGCGGATGGAACCCGAATAGGCGATAAACCTGGACGAGAGACTTGTGCGGTTAGTCAGGTCATGGCCGACACCCTCGCTGGGCTTCCGCTTGAAGGTTGCCGAGTACATGTCGTGTAAACGACGGTAAGTGGTGAGAGCGTGTGTGAAGAAGTACACCCCTGCAGGGTTAACATTATCTATTCGAATAGCCGTGTCCGCGGAAAAGGACTTCTGGATTGCCTGTACAGTTCATAGACAAGTGAAAGTGGATACCCTAAAATACGCAAGATAAGCGTGAGTGCTATGGATGGCGTTCTCGTAGGGAGACGGGAGCGGATCCATAGTGGTGTATTGATATGGTGAATATGTGGACTCGTGTGCGCCACCTCAAAGATTTACTTGCAGTCGTAGTTCAGGATAGCCACCGAGTCAAAGCTGGCTTGCTGCAGTTAAACCCCACCACCCCCTTGTTGATAATGATGCATATGTAGATAGATCTGATGTAAGTCTTGCTGGGTACATTTGTACTCACGTTGCTTAATTTATGTTTTTGCAGAGAGACTTCGGTCTCGCTAGTAGTTCCGCGTGGACTTCGACGTTTAGCTTGTTACCTCAGCTACGATCTTGTGCCTCGGCAGAATTTGGTAGATAGTCAGGCTTCTCAGCCCTTTTCATTTATAGATGTCTGTACTCAGACATGATAGCTTCCGCTTGTGCTTTGATTTGTATGCTCTGAATGTTGGGTCATGAGACCCCTGTTTGTAATATCTCGCTCCTCGGAGCCTATTGAATAAATACTTGAGTCGTAGAGTCATGTTGTGATGCCATGTTGTATTTGCACATATCGAGCATATTGTGTGTATGTTATTGAAATGCTTGGTATGTGTGGGATCTGACTATCTAGTTGTTTATCTTTAGTAGCCTCTCTTACCGGGAAATGTCTCCTAGTGTTTCCACCGAGCCATGGTAGCTTGCTACTGCTCCGGAACACTTAGGCTGGCCGGCATGTGTCGTTCTTCGTTCCAGTGTCTGTCCCTTCAGGGAAATGTCACGCATTGAGTATCGGAGTCCTGTTAGCCCGTTACAGCCCGCTTTACCGGAGTCCTGCTAGCCCAGTGCTACAGCCCGGACCCACTTGCTGATGACCGACACGTTCGATGCTGGGTCATGGATGCCTGTCCCTGTAAGTCTGTGCCACTTTGGGTTTACGACTAGTCATGTCAGCCCGGGCTCCTTATCATATGGATGCTAGCGACATCATCATATACGTGTGCCAAAAGGCGCAAACGGTCCCGGGCAAAGGTAAGGCGACACCCGTGGGAATACCGTGCGTGAGGCCAGAAAGTGATATGAGGTGTTACATGCTAGATCGATGTGGCATTGAGTCGGGGTCCTGAGAGGTAGTCACACATGTGCTAGATCCTCGAAACACAAAAGGGTACAAGATCCTAATCCAACAAGGGATGATACATAGGGTAACCGATTCTTCTCCGTGAGGAGGTCTTGAAGATGGTCTTCTCCGAGTGGAGGTCTTGAATCCAAGAGGATCTTCTCCGAAGAGGTGTCGGTCCCTCGCGATTGAGTAGATCCGGATGGATGAGCAAGGCTCTATCTCAAAGTATGAGCTATCACAATGCTAACCCTAGAAAGTGGGTGGAGGAGGAGTTTATATAGTCTAGGGGGCGAAGAGGAGTACATGGGCTTGGCCCTTTACTATGCACAGACAGGTCGAGCCGGATGTCCCGGCTGTCGGCCGGATGTCCGGGTGCTCACGAGGTGCCGGATGTTCGGCTGTCGGCCGGATGTCCGGGCTGGCCTGGCGTCGTCTTGGATCTCACTGGGTAGGGCTGGTCTGGATGTCCGGGCGCAGGCCGGACTTCCGGGGCGACGCAAAGGGCCGGATTTCCGGAGATTTGGCATGATGTCCGGACTAGTAGGGGTCCAACTACTGGTATGGTGTGCCGGATATCCGGGGGACGACCCGGATGTCCGGCCGCTCGCTGTGCGCCGGATGTCCGTGTCCTACGCCAGACATCCGGGGTCTGTAGCTTGGGCTGGGCTTGGGCTGTAGTAGTTTCTCCAGGGGTCGGATATCCGGGGCCTGGAAGCTGTCCTCGCCTTATTCCGTTGGTTCTCTTCATCGGTGGACTTGGGAGCTTGGCCATCTTCACGTGCATCCCCGGGAGGGTCCTCTTGGTACCTAATCATGCACAGCATTCTGGACTTAGGTAGTAGCCATGTCTCGAGAGGATCATATGAGATATCACTAAGGAGAGAAGTCACCTCGGTCTCGAGAGCTCTAGCTCGTGCTCGTGTCATGGGTCCTCTTGGTGCTTGGTGAGACGGTGATAGGTCCATGGGGATGACCGTAGGATGCTCCGCATCATAGAAGTACTTGGCCTATCCATCATTCCAAGCAAATATGTGAGTGGGAGAAAGAGAAGAACTTATACCAAATGTACCTTGACCAATGTTGAAGATGGATCAATGGTCACTCAATTGTATAACAAGGAAATAGCACAATTGGTACCAATTCTTGTCGGTTCTCACACCTACACAAGTAAAACTTATAGTGGAGCTCGGATAGGATTGTGGCACAAAAGTTGATGCAATTGTTAGTGAGACTCAATGATGTTGAAAAAGATTCACAAATTCGCAAATGCCACAAGTAGACCAAGCAAGTAGTGGTACACGAAAATACACACGCAAATAGATAAGTGGGGTTGTTCAAACCAAAACTGAGCGGAAAATGTGGAAACCATGGAAAATGCTCTTGTTGCACAACTCTAGAGAGACGCTAGCACGATTGCACAATAGGTGGATACGAGACTTGTGCACAACCTACTAAGCAAAAATGCAACGACTTTTATCCCAAGTATGCTATATGTATGGTGTTCCGATGGTATGATCCAAGATGATCGAGTATGATAATCTTAATGTTGTATGATGATATGCTTCTTTCTTAAAAGCTCTTTGCTTATATTTTCCTTTTGCTTAAAAGTTTGTTTCGCTCTTTCTCTTTTGAGATATTTTCTCATGCAAAACTTCACGAACCAAGATAGCAATTGTGTATATGCTATGACAACCTTGTGACACAAGAGATGATACCAAGATATGTACCAAGATGATATGGTATGTATGCAATGGGGGCTATGATCACTAATGTGCACAAGTAACATTGCCGGCAATAGTCAAATGGCTAGTCTCGATAGGTAAGGTACGCAAAATGAGCTATGGGGTTATCAATGCAATGGCAAGAATGTACCATGAAAGGATACCACGATACCAAGATGATATAGAGGTCACCGTTCTTGCTTACGGTCGAGGTGTCAAAATTGTGTAGCGGTCAATGTCGATGATGAATATGAGCGGCGGTGATGTCGTTATCGAACCGTCCCTAAGTAGCCGAAACACGTTAGGAAACAGAAACCGCAACTCAAAACTCAAAGACCAAATGTGTCAAAATTTGTTAGTGTGCGGAATGGGTGAGCGATGGTGGTTGCAGAAAACGGTGGTGGCATGCAAGTGTGCATGCGGAAAGGTGGTAATGGAGTGCGTATGGGGAAGTGGCGGTGGAAAGGTGGAGGAAACTGAACTGAAAATATTCAGTTTCATCAGGTAACGTTGTGGTGGTCAGACGACCGATGCTGGTCGGATGACCGATGTTTGTCGGACGTCCGGTGCCTGGGCGATTTCGGGCACGGGATGAACTCGAGATTTCGAGATGTGGAGGCGAAAATTGGGCAAAATTGAGCGATTTTGTGGATTGAAAAGGTGGAGATGGTGGGGGAAAGCTAGATCCACGTGAGGCAAAGCAAATCCACGGATCAAATCCAACAAAACTTCATCACACGAACAAATCACAAAAAAAATTGGGGCTATTTTTGTGGGAATTTTTGAAATTGGGGAAGAACACAATAAAATTAGGCTAGAAACAAGAGGAGGGGCTCCAAAATAATGATCAACGTGGCTCTTGATACCAAAGATGATGTAGGGTAGAACTCTAGATGCCTGATCTTTCACGGTTGGAGAGGATCCTACGAAAAGCATGGAGAACACGAGAGAAAACACAAGGAGCGAAATCACTCAAACCAACAAGATTTGATTACACATGTGCTAGATCCTCAAAACACAAAGAGATACACGATCCAAATCCAACAAAGGACGATACAAGTGGCGGTAGTTCTTCTCCGTGAGGAGGTCTTGAGGGGTCTTCCAATGAATGTTCTTGAATCCTCTTGGGGGGTTTCTCTGAAGAGGCCGTGGACTCCAATGGATAAGTAACCAAGTGGATGAGCAAAGCTCTATCTCTCAAATGAGCTAATCCTTTGTTTACCCTAGAAAGAAGGAGGAGGATGAGTTTATATAGTATATGGGGGCGAAGGGGTACATGCGCTCGACCCAATACGCAATTAACATACAGGCGTCGGACGCCCGCCGGTCACCGGTCGTCCGAAGGCTCGCGACGGTCCGGACGTCCAGTGCCGGTCGAAGATCCGATGTTTTGGCTCTAGTCCGGACTTGTCGGTCGCCCGGTCGGGGTCGGTTGTCCGGTCCGTCGGTCGTCCGTAGGTCTCCATACTTCCGATGTTTTGGATCGGGTGTGGTGGTGCCGGTCGTCCGGTCTTGCTCTGCCGTCCGAACGTACGGACGTGTTGGTCGTCCGGTGTTGCTCGGACGTCCGGACACTAGGTCGTGTGTGGGCTGGGACTTGGCTGACATGTTGGAGCCTCTAGGCGTCGGAAGTCCGAGAGACGTCGGCCGTCCGATGACTGGGAGTTTCGAGGAGCCCTTCTTCTTGTCCATACAACTTGGTGTACACGTCGTCTTGTCCGTTGGGTGTAGCTGATCCATGGCTTACCTCCAAATACCTGATCACACATAGGTTCTCCGCATGAGGTAGTAGCCATGTCTCATAAGTAGAAAGTGGAAGTTCGGAGAGGAGCGAATTCACCTTATCTTCGATAGCCTTTGTTCGATCTCTTGTCATTGGTCCAAGTGGTGTCATGGGAGACGAAGGTAGGTCCATGGGGATGACCTTGGGATGCTCCGCATCACTATGGGGTACTTCTCTTTCATCAACACACCTCCTGCCATAACCGCTAGCATCGCAATGGACCTCCTATGCCATTGCAATAGAAAACGACTAAGCCAACAAAGCTACGCACTTGTTGCAAGTTGGTTGGTTGGGGCCAAGTTTTAATAGCATTGATCTTAGATTTATCTACATGAACACCCTTAGAAGACACAACGAAACCGAACTAAACATACTTATCGACACAAAAAAAGGCATTTGTCCATATTAGCATAAAGGCGGTCTTTTCGAAGGGTTTGCAAAATGGCTCTAAGATGGGTGACATGATCTTTAAGGGATTTGCTAAACACAAGAATATTGTCGAAATAGACCACAACACATACACCAATGTGTGGGCGAAGAACAAAATGCATGACTCGCATGAAAGTACCGGGTGCTTCGGATAAGCCCATTGGCATAACAATCCATTCATATAAGCCAAACTTTGTCTTGAATGCGGTTTTCCATTCGTCACCCTCTTGAATGTGAATTTATCAATAGCCACTCTTAAGATCAGTCTTATAGAAAATGGTGGCTCCGCTAAGCTCATCTAGCATATCATCAAGGCGTGGAATGGGGTAACCATAACGACAGGTGATACATTGATGGGACGGCAATACGAACACATGTGATATGTACCATCTTGATGAGGACATCAATACCATTATTACACCCACAACCCCTACTGCTACATATACTGGACCAATTACTAGAGCTCGCGCATGCCAATTAAATTATTAGGTACTTTCGTTTCTTGGTAATGATTCTAATGTTCATGAGAATATGATGTTGCCTAAATTGGATATGTTTGTTTTGCTTACAAATTAAGGGCCTACCATGGACAAGAGGGATGATCACTTGAGCAAGATCAAGCATGGAGATGATGGCATGCTCAAGGGAAACAAGATTGGAGTTTCAAGTGATGATTTCAGGATTTTGAAGCCACCATAATGAGTGTATGAAGGCTTGGAAGAAATATACAAGATGCCACTTCTTAAATTTCGTCTAGAGGCTATTATAGGTGATGCGTCGCCTTATTATTGGGGTAGGCCCATGTTATTTCAAAATACTAGAGTATAGGCTGTTTTTAGAGTCCGTATGTGTGGGGAAACAAGAGATAGGGTTTGTTTAGGACCCCTTCCCCAAGGGCCACGAAATTCCCCCTGTTCTTCCATATATACAACCCTTAGGGTGTCATTTAGACTTTGAGGTTTAGTTTAGATTAAAAGTTCGCCATAGCTGCAACTTCGCGTACTCGGTTTGTGTTCAACGACTAGACCAAGACATCATAGAACCCCATCTTGATCAATAAACCTTTCATCTGAATTCGCAACATCAAGATTGCAATCTTAGTTTCTAGCTTGTTCTTCCTTTGCTCGCAGGAAATAGACCCTCATGGTCAAGTTGATCGTGCTCCGGCGTGATCAATAACCCCTCGGAAGTTGGTTTACCGTTTGCTAAGGTGCGATGCTTCACACATTCATAGTCGGATCGTCAAAGTCGACTCCCACTAAAAACGATAGCTGTCTCATCGAAACATCGGGACACCTTCGCCTCTATCAAGTGGAATCATATTTCCAGGTTGCTCAGTGAGATTTTACAGTTTTTCGTAGTTTATATCGAGTTTGTTCTTCATACCTATAGTCCACGAAAAAGCCAAAAAATTAGGGTTAGTTCATCCTATCCATACCAATCTGAGCCTTTGCATAATATTTTTAGAGTTTTTGCTTCGCTGAATTTGCGGTTGCATCGTCGTGTCGAGTTGCTGGTCTTAGCGTCTAGTCCTTTAGAGTTTCGAGTTCTTGGCATAAGTTGTCACGCCGCTGACGCACCATCATCAATGCCCCTGCCATCTACCATCACCGCTTAACCGCCACCACTCTGAATCCATATACCACCACCGATCTGAATCCGTATACCACTACCGATCCGTATTCATATACTACCACCGACTATATCCATATACCACCACTACTACCATATACCACCACCGCTGCCATAACCTACCACCATATATCCACCACCAATCCGAGTTATTTTCATATTAGGTTTGTTTTCAAGATTCATCTATTTTCTGATTCATGTTTCCTTGCCTGAGTAGGTTTCGGAAAAAGTCAGACCCCCGGGCAGTTTTTAGGCCAAAATTTTGGTGATCGAATTTTTTCCCCTATCCTATTTTTAGGTCCCAGGGAGAGTTTTGAGACCCTTGCCATCATAGTGATTTTTTTGTCGCACTTTTTCGTCATCGCTGTCCTGATTTCCAAAAAAATAGTCAATTTTTTTCCGTCATATCCTGTTATTTTGACCTGGGAAGAGTTTTGAGACACTCACCATTATAGTGATTTTTCACAAAAAAAGAGGAGTGCAAAAAAAAGAGCGCCAAAAAAACAGAGCGAAAAGAAATTCAAGAGTGTGCTTTTCCCTTGTTTACGTGTCGCGCCGTGATTTTGTTAGTGTTCTAGGCTCTCATCTCTAGTACAGTCTAGCCTAGGACCATCACAGTACCGTCATAGATCGTTTATTCAACTTTGCATCTCTGAATTGATTATTGCTGACCCTTTTTGCTTCCATATCATAAGCCTTCCTAGCTCCACATACATATACGTTGTGCGTTTGACACCACCTGGCAATTGCTCTATCCAAGCTTTGAGAGTTTTGACTACAACGGTTGCCGATCACCACCCTGCTGTTGGGTAACAACTGCTAAGAATTTGAGGTTTTCTTGACAGATTTGTGACACCCCGCGACTTTCTAGTAGTTCGCAGGTTCATATTCTTGTGTGTTTCTATTGCTTCTAACCATGGAAGGACCACAAGCCGACGAGATTGACTGGGAGAACATGACGAACAAGGAGTTGCATAATAAATTTCAGCAAATGATGAGTGGCTAGGTGGGAGATGTGCTAAACATATTTGAAGAGGCCATGGAGAAGATAGATGGCATGGAGAAGTCGTTCGAGCCAAAGCTGGATAACAAGTTTAATGAATTGCTCACGCGTCTTCCCCAACCGCCACCGGCTGCACCTATCGCACCTCTGCAACGACAACAACAACGCCCCTTCCGAATCAGTTAGGACGAGCGAAGCGTGTTCCTATTGAGGATGACCAAACTTCTGGTGCTTCTGTACCTACTGTAGATGCTTCTTTGGCTCCTGCTATTGTTGCTGCTGCTGCCGAGGAGGATGACAATTATGCGGGCGATTATGAGGATGAGGTTGATCAAAATCAGAACTACGTGCAACCACCAGCACCAGGGCTGCACTACCAGCTCATGTACGAGATTATGACCATGTTCCTAAACTGAAATGGAATATTCCACCATTTGAGGGTTGATACATTCTTGATGTCTACCTTACTTTGGAGTTAGAAACTGAACAACACTTCACATGCTTACAATATCCTGAGGATAGACGTGTTGTTGCTGCTGTTTGTGAATTCACTAGCTTTGCTTCTGTTTGGTGGTGTAACATCCCAATTTTCAATTTGGATGTTATGCATAGATCGTCATATGCATATCATATTTATTCTTGCATTTTGGTTGAGATCCTAGAAATCTTAAGCAACTCAAGGACCCACGGAGAGAGTTGGAGGTTTCACAAAATTCATATTTGAATTTATTTCAAACTTGAAGAAAGGATCAATTTGATTTTATTATTTTTCTCTCCAATTATTTCCAGTATTAAAAATAAATGAGTAAATATAATATGACTTCTTCAAACTAAGAGAACTATTGGAGAAAGAATTTTCAAATCAAATTATAATTTTTTTTGGTATATTATTTGAATTAGAAAAAGATGTGCATTTTTGAAAATTGCATTTGAGGCCAGAAAAATGTTCACTTTTTTCTAAAAATTCTATTTAGACGGTCAAAATTGTTTTTGGCATTTTTAGAAAAAAAAATTAATTTATTAGGATTTTTACCTTTTCGGGCGAAATATTTTAAAAAAACGCGTCGCCCGACTGAGCCAACGACCCAGCCGAGTGGGCCAAGCCCAACGCGCCGCCGCCTCCCGCTCCGGCTCGGGACCAGAGTCTCGAGCATCTCCACCGCCGCCGCGAGTCTGGGAGGGACACGCCTCCCGAGGTCGGCCCCTCCCTAAGCCAAGTGTTGGGGAACGTAGTAATTTCAAAAAAAATCCTACGCACACACAAGGATCATGGTGATGCATAGCAACGAGAGGGGAGAGTGTTGTCCACGTACCCTCGTAGACCGTAAGCGGAAGCGTTATGACAACGCGGTTGATGTAGTCGTACGTCTTCACGATCCGACCGATCCAAGCACCGAACGTACGGCACCTCCGAGTTCAGCACACGTTCAGCTCGATGATGATCCCCGGACTCCGATCCAGCAGGGTGTCGGGGATGAGTTCCGTCAACACGACGGCGTGGTGACGATGATGATGTTCTACCGATGCAGGGCTTCGCCGAAGCACCGCAACGATATGGCCGAGGTGGAATATGGTGGAGGGGGGCACCGCACACGGCTAAGGAACGATCACGAAGATCAACTTGTGTGTCATGGGGTTGCCCCTGCCCCCGTATATAAAGGAGCAAGGGGAGGAGGGCCGGCTAAGGAGGAGGAGGCGCGCCCAAGGGGGGAGTCCTACTCCCACCGGGAGTAGGACTCCTCCTTTCCTAGTAGGAGTAGGAGAGAAGGAAGGGGAAGAGAGAAGGGAAGGAAGGAGGGGGAGCGGCCCCTCCCCCTAGTCCAATTCGGACTAGGCCTTGGGGGCGCACGGCCTGCCCTAGGCAGCCCCTCTCTCTTTCCCGTATGGCCCAATAAGGCCCAATACTTCTCCCCGCGAATTCTCGTAACTCTCCGGTACTCTGATAAATACCCGAATCACTCGGAACCTTTCCGAAGTCCGAATATAGTCGTCCAATATATCGATCTTTATGTCTCGGCCATTTCGAGACTCCTCGTCATGTACCCAGTCTCATCCGGGACTCCAAACTCCTTCGGTACATCAAAACTCATAAACTCATAATAAAACTGTCATCGAAACCTTAAGCGTGCGGACCCTACGGGTTCGAGAACTATGTAGACATGACCGAAACACGTTTCCGGTCAATAACTAATAGTGGAACCTGGATGCTCATATTGGCTCCTACATATTCTACGAAGATCTTTATCGGTCAAACCACATAACAACATACGTTGTTCCCTTTGTCATCGGTATGTTACTTGCCCGGGATTCGATCGTCGGTATCTCAATACCTAGTTCAATATCGTTACCGGCAAGTCTCTTTACTCGTTATGTAATGCATCATTCCGTAACTAACTCATTAGCTACATTGCTTGCAAGGCTTATAGTGATGTGCATTACCGAGAGGGCCCAGAGATACCTCTCCGACGATCGGAGTGACAAAACCTAATCTCGAAATACGCCAACTCAACATGTACCTTTGGAGACACCTGTAGAGCTCCTTTATAATCACCCAGTTACATTGTGACGTTTGGTAGCACACAAAGTGTTCCTCCGATAAACGGGAGTTGCATAATCTCATAGTTATAGGAACTTGTATAAGTCATGAAGAAAGCAATAGCAACATACTAAACGATCAAGTGCTAAGCTAACGGAATGGGTCAAGTCAATCACATCATTCTCCTAATGATGTGATCCCGTTAATCAAATGATAACTCATGTCTATGGCTAGGAAACTTAACCATCTTTGATTCAACGAGCTAGTCAAGTAGAGGCATACTAGTGACACTATATTTGTGTAACGCCCCGGATTCGATGCGCCAGGTGTCTGCCAGTTATTCGCCATCGTTGCCATGTCATTTGCTTGCGTGTTGTATTTTATCATGTCATCATGTGCATTGCATTGCATACGTGTTCGTCTCATGCATCCGAGCTTTTTCCCCGTTGTCCGTTTTGCAATCCGACACTCCTATGCCCTCCGGCGTTCCCCTTTTGTCTCCTATTGTGAGTGGGTGTTAAACATTCTCGGAATGGACCGAGGTTTGCCAAGCGGCCTTGGTATAGCACCGGTAGACCGCCTGTCAAGTTTCGTGCCATTTGGAGTTCGTTTGATACTCCAATGGTTAACCGGGTAACCGTAAAGCCCATTTCTCTTTGCAGCCCAACATCCCTTCCAAAGTGGCCCCAAACCCATCTAAGTCTCCTCCATGCTATCCGCCGTTCGATCACGATCGCGTGGCCAAAAACCGCTCCTCTTTTGGACTCTCCTAGCTCCCAGAAACTATAAGTATGCCCTCTCCCCCGAAATTCGCGGATCAAATCGCAGACGAAACCCTAGCCCCGCTCCCCTTGCGCGCCGGACATGTCCAACCCCGCGCCGGACGCGTCCGCCGCTGCCGCCCCAGCCAATAGGAGCCCGCCACATCAGCCCACCAGCCTCTCTCTCTCCTCCCCTCACCGCCGGCCCGCGGAGCCCATCGCGGGCCCGC